>NC_079206.1:16807081-17009581 GCF_026745355.1 Beta vulgaris subsp. vulgaris
GGAGAGGTTAATGTCATGAAAGATGACTTTGGAAGTTATCTGGTATGGGTTTTGGTCTTACGTGCATATCAAACTAAAAGTGGATCAACTATGGGGAGGAAGCGTTGTTGTTCATTGCAAGCCCAATCTATATGTGAATTTCAAGCTTCAGATTTCGGTAGCGATCCAAATTGGATTGTTTTGTTAGGTTTGAACTTACACCATATGCCATCTCAAACCAAAATTTATGTTTGTAAGTATTTGGCCATCTCTGTGGACTGTGGAGCACATCTTTCTCAATCTTTGGGGGTTTATTATCTGGACTATGCCCTGGACTATTAGTTTCAAATTTTTGTGCCTAGGTCTCCTCCATTTTATGTTTAAATTTGCTGGTTTGTTTCTGTTTATCAAATCCAATGGTATATAATACAAGGTGATTTGTCAATTACTTTTTCCATGTGAAGGGACCTGACACATATACCATGTTGGGATTTCTTGATAAAGCCCTCAATGTTTCTTTTGAAATAGTAGTAGTTTACCAAAGACGATTTTAGCTAAGTCGATTTCTGTTTCTTTTTTGAAGAGTGTATCAAGGGTCCTTTATCAGTTGTCCTTTTGCATGTGGGTTATAAGAAACTTTTAGGTACTCGGGGAGTATGTCGTATTATTATAATAAGGTGTTTGGACAATGTGACCAACGTTTGCAGGTAGGAGTCGGTTTCTATTGACACTCTAGTTTGAAATTAGAGGCAGTTGACGCAACAATCTATTTGCTGTTTGAGTTAGGAAGTGTTAATAGAGACGATGTATGTTTTGCTAATTTGGTTGCTAAAGCTATTTGTTGGATGCTCAAGAGTAGCTCTGTGTTGTATTCTGAAAAAGTTTCATGCTATGCCATGTTTTACTTTTCAAGATCCTAATGTGGACAATTTCTGTATTTCAAAGGTCTACAAACTTGGATTCATGGTCACCTGAGCAGTTGAAGATGATGTTCTTTGGGGGAAACAACCGTGCTCATACATTCTTTAAGCAGCATGGATGGGGTGAAGGAGGAGGCAAGGTTGAAGCTAGATATACATCACGAGCTGCTGATTTATACAAGCAAATACTGGCGAAAGAAGTTGCTAAAAATTCTGTTGAAGATTCTAGTTTACCTTCTTCTCCAGTGGCTTCACAGTCTGCCCAGGCATCTAACGGATTTTCTGATGCTAACAGCAGTGAAATTCCAAAGGAAATTGTAATAGAAAAGAAGGAAACAGCTGACTTACCTGCTTCTCCAACAGCTCGTTCTGTAAGTACTTCTACTGTCAAGAGACCTCTTGGACTTGGAGCAAAGAAAGCTGGAAAAAGTGGAGGGCTGGGTGCTAGAAAGCTTACGAAAAAGGTCTGTCTTTTGTGTATTGTTGGAGGGATGATACGTAATAGTCAATATTTGAAAACTTTCTTATGGAAAGAGATGATTTTGTGTTTATGTAATATATGGCTTCTTGCTGACCCAGTAATGACAATTTTCCTGCAGCCAAATGAGGACCTTTATGAGCAGAAGCCAGAGGAGCCCCCTGCTCCTGTTGCTACCCCAAGTAGCAAGCCACTCCCTGTTGGATCATCTTATCTTTCTCGCTTCGAGTATGTTGAAAACAATAATACTACCGGAACAGAGAAAATGTCAGATGGACCTCAGATGATTAGCCATGTTGCACCACCCAAGTCATCAAGCTTTTTCGCAGACTTTGGTATGGACAGTGGTTTCCAGAGAAAAGGAAGCTTAAATTCTTCAAAATTACAGGTAAGCTGTCTCAAAGCCGGTTAGGTTGACTATATTAATTCTAGTTTGGATGCATGTCTCTTACACATTGAAGGTTCAGTGTCTTTTAGTGGGATATGTGGGATAGTGAAGTCTATTAAATGTTGACCTGGTCTTACTTTTGCATCCAAGTTCGCAATGACATGCACTTGACACCTAGCATGTGCGGGATGTTTGGGGTTCTCGTGCCCATGTGCTTTAAATACATATTTATGCACATTATACGCTCTTACATTTGCTCTCAAAGCACATGTACGTATTAGGAAAATTCTTAATTGGATAACAATTGTACTATCGAAACGATATCAACCTTTTATCTCTGCGAAGGTCACTTCTTTTAACTTCAAATGAAGTTTGCTACGTGAATTTTCCTTCCCTTCCCCGAAGACAAAATTTTACGAAGACAAAATTTTACATGTCAAATTAAAACTGGTTCTTCCTCATTTTCCCTGGAGCCATCACTTATAACCTTACAGTCCATCCCTGCTTCTGAGATTTGGCACATGCCACGCCCACTATCTCCCCTTTGCAACTTTGCGATTGGTAGGATTAAGTGGCATACCATGCTGATGGCCACTATTTCATCTATTGTTCCTTGCTTTACTTCCTTTTCTCCTGATTGGATTAGAGGAGATTTAAAATATTGCCACGAGCTTTTTTTTTGGTAGAGTGTTATTGTGTAAATGAAATCCTTTGTTTGGGAAATATTTTCTCCCTTGTAAAGTACTACATTATACCATTGTTTATAATGCTGTATGTGTGCCACTCTACCTTATTGCTACAGTTGCAAGAGGCAGTTTCTGCTAGACCTATCAACTGACTCGCCAGCTACTTCAGAGAAGTAAAGGTGACTTCAGAAAGACATTATATTTGATCCATTGTTGCATTCTGGCTGTGGAGATGTGACTTGTGGGTCTTTCTTCAGTGCAGATTGTGTGAATTATATGGTGTCATCTGTGTACTATCACATGATGTTATGTCTAAATTTCTAACAAACTTAAACATGCTACCAGGTGGCTGATGTTTTGTCTATCTGATTGTATAACTGACAGGTGGAAGAAACTGATGAGGCCAGGAAAAAGTTCTCAAATGCTAAATCAATTTCCTCTTCTCAATACTTTGGAGACCAGAGCAGAGCTGGTGATTTGGATGCTCGAGCTTCCCTGCAAAAGTTTTCTGTGAGTGCTTTTTTACTTTTTTGTTGGATGATTGCTTGATTGACTTTCAAATAAGTGATAATATGGCCTCCCTAAAAAAAAGTGATAGTATGGCTTTTCTCATTATAAAGGCTTGTATGGTGTGTGTACTCTGTTCTATGTTATTCCGACACCTTTATTTACCTCAAAAATCGGGTGTCATGTCGTTTCGTGATTTCACTTCACTTGGATACTTCATCTTAAACTAAAAACTTGTCTTTTTTCTACAAAATAGCCGAGTCGGACACTTGAACACCCGTATCCGGATAGACACTCAATTCGTGTCTGAGCAATATAGACTCTGTTAGATTTTGGTTTCTATTCAATCTCGATTTGTACAAAATTCGAGTAATGCAGTAGTTCTGTATAGTTTATTTTTAGGGTTGCTTTTGTTAAGATTCTCTATTTGAGAATGTTAAGTGACTTAGTTTACCAAAAAAAAAAAAAGTAACTTAACCTCAATTTTCTTTTAGTACCTGGGTAAAATGACACCATGTGTAATTATACTCGTATGTGTAATTCCACGTGCATTTATATATGTGGTTTATATGCTTTCAGGACTTATTGGGCTTATTTTTTTCATTGCTTTGATCCATTAAAGTGCTTATGGATTACTTGTACAGGGTTTGTGTATTAGCATTTAGCGCTGTGAATCTTGTTACTCTAGATTTTATCTTTTGATATAGTTTGCTACTTTTCATTGTAAGTTGATATTGTGGAATATAGCAGTCTAGCAGTGTCAATAACGTATGATTTATCATTTATAAGTGATAAGTCCCCCAACCTCCTCTTTTCCCCCCCTGTCAGCTCTCTCTAACTGGATGCTGGAAGTTTCTTTTGCTGATTTTTCTTTTTCTTGTGGGATTTGGATTCTCCAAACTTAGGTCTGTGTTTGTTCATGTGCACTTCCATTCAACGGAACCTGTTTTGCCCACTGCCCTTGTCACTTCTCCTTCCTCCCATAATCTTTATAACCATCCTTTCAGTCCCTGCACAGGCGCACACCCAGTATCTGCTCTGCTCCCTGACAACCATAAATTGTCAAACTCCTTTCCTTCGCTCATAGATACTGTTGTCATGACCTTGGTTGTGTGCTGCCGGCACTTTCACCTTTCTAGCCTCCAATTAGATCTTCAAAGAAATTTCACCACTCACCAGCTTGCCTTATTTATCTTACCAGATGCTGGCCTTTGGTGGCTAGGTATCTTCAGACTGGTGAAGTTAATGACTGAGCTGATATTTTAGGTGGCTGTGGAATTGTGGATTGAGAGGAGAGTTTGTGGTGGGATTGTGGGAAACCAAATAGGAGAAGACTGAGAGGATAGTGAGCCCAGTGTGGATACTAGTTGCGAGTGCCACGGATGCGAGCGTGATAGAGGAGATGATGGATGATAGTGGAAAAGAAGGATAATATGGAACTAAGTCGATGGAGAAGTTGCCGTTTTGCTGTTTTTCCAATTGTTAATTTTTTTGTTTTAACTGTTTCCTGAACAATACTTTTGGGATTCCGGAAAATATGGCATTGGATAGGGTAAAGTGAACAGAGAAAAATTATTCTGATGACACAACTTGGCCTTTTATATAGTCCTTTTGATATCTTTTGCTTTACTCCTTGGGGTTCACAAACTTCACTCCCTAAATCCCTTTTCTTAATTCTCCTTTTAGGGTCTTTGTCAAATCTCTCCTTTTGTTTCTCACATTTGTTTTCTCTTATAGAAATCTCTCAAAATGATATTTTTATAGCCAGTTTTCTCTTTGCACCTCATTCATTTTGGGTTCTTTATGTTTTCTCTCGTCTTACTCTTCTCAGTTTCACTCTCTCATTTTTCTTTGTTTAAACTCTTAAGTCTTACGCCTTTATTTTTATTGTCTCGTTTTTCACAAAAAAAAGTTCTTTTGAAGATTCATATCAAGCAGACCCAGATCATTTTGGGACTAAGGCCGTTGTTTGGACATTTCACTTTCTTGAAATGTCTGGAAACAAGTGTTTTCTCTCAAAAGTATCTGAGAGAAGGAAACATAAGCTTTTAGGGAGCATGCTTGAGAGGTAAAATATTTATACACACTCACAGTTGCACAAATACACACAGGGTTGCACACACCTGTGCTGATAAAGAGGGAATGTGAGAAAGTAGAGTGAGGATCTGTGGCTAGTGTCTGAAATCTGAATATCGGATTATTCAGAGAGACGTGATGTTCAATTGATTTATGTCCCTCTTGCTTCATGGGGGTCTGATCTTATCTGCTTGGTGGAAGGATGTTACCTAATTCTATACTCAATCTCGAATGAACTGTGTTTGTTTACCTTCTTGTATTCTTATATCAGCTACTTGTCATAGTGTTAGTTTTTTCTTTGAAATTACTTTTATGCAGATTCTTTGATGTGCTTGCTTGATAAAGAATCGGATAACATGAATCAATTGGTACCTCACAAGGTTACTAGTAGTCTTATGGTTCTGTGTCGCTCTCTTTAATGCTGTCATCGTTTTCAAATTTTGGGTCTATTAGTGAGATAGACTCATTCTTTGGCATCATTGCTGAATTTATGCTGGCTACTTATCACCACTGTTGCTTGCTTTTTTTGAAATCACTTGTGTGCTTGCTTGTTTAGATATGTTGGATATATGACTGAACTGTACACCTAGCCTTAAAATTCCATTTTAACCTCCTCTTGGATGCTACAGTTCTTTGAAGAGATAGTCAATCAGTGTCTGGAATTAGTTGCCGTGTTTCAAACCCTCATAATTAATGATGATGCTGTCCTATTATAGTTGGATTATTCTCAAACTTGTATCATTTACTCAATCTTAATTAATAGTAAGACTATCTTTCTGAAATAGAATCAGATTCCCTTATTTTAGCAAATGCGACAACTTTTTTTTGGACATCATAATACAGTTTGTATAATTGTGACTACCTCACTGAAAATAACTCTATCTTCTTTCTCAGGGATCAAGTGCAATCTCTAGTGCCGATCTTTTTGGACATGATGGTGACAATTCTTCTCTTGATGTATCTGCAAGTGATCTCATCAACCGTTTATCATTCCAGGTACTGCCAGACTCTAACGATTGACATGTGGTGCGACATGGATATCAATTGTGTGGTTTTCCATACCACATATCTTGGAGCTGTTGAATATTTCATGGTTTCATATAGTATTTTGCTGAACAGCTGGAGGGATTTGGTTGATGACCATTTATAATTTTGAATTATTCCCTCACCTCAAAACTACCTAAACTTTCCCCGGGTTGAGAATGATTTATAAAATGTGAAATTTCATTGCATGGTGCTGTTTTTATCCTTGACAAGCAGAACAAGATATTCCCTCATCTCAAAACTAAGTACAAATATCCTGATGTTGAGAATGTTTAATTTATAAAATGTAAAATTTCATTGCATGGTGCTGTTTTTATCTTTGACAGGCACAACAAGATATATCTTCCTTGAAGAATATTGCCGGAGAAACAGGGAAGAAGCTCGGTACCCTGGCGTCGTCGTTGATAACTGATCTTCAGGATAGAATCCTTTAGTGTAATGTCTGTAATCATTTGAAAATTGTCACAAATACAAGGAGAGATTAATTTAGTATATGTAAAATGAGTTTTTTCTTGCAATTCTTTGGAAAACGAATAAGATTTTGCACTCTTTCCTAGTTTCCTGTGTGCTTGCCTAGCATATTGTGTTGTGAGGGACCAAGAGTGTTTCATTGTTACGACTTACGAATTGTCATTTTTGTCTTTATATTTAGTTAGTTATTATTACTGTGTAAACATAGCAGAATTTTCAATCTCTGCTATGGTCCTGTCTGTGGCGATCAACTGTGTTTTCTTATATGATTTTTATTGTTGCTACTAGATTCTTTTTTTTGTTTTTTAATGGTTATTTTACTCTTGTGGATTGATTATAATTTATAGGTTTATCTCGATTTATAGGATAAAAACCATTGTAACGTTTTGTTGTAAATGTTCTGTAAAACTAACATTTACTATAAGAATTCTTAGGGGGTAAATCCAAAAAAAAAAACCTCCTTAGGATTCTGTACCGGAAGACTTCGCTGTATCTTGGTATGTTGAGTACAGAACCATTGTATATTAGCTTTTAACCCGTGCAAAGTGTTATATAGATATGATTTGAACATAATGTACGAAATTGATTTGTTTATTAAGTAGTTGTTTTTGTTCAAAATTTATTGAAACATAATACATTAGAATTCATTTATATAAGGTTGAAAGAATATAAAATGTAAAATTATATTTCATGATATATAAAAAATTCTTTATTACAACATTTTAAACTTTAAAAATCTTATACATCTATAAATATGTAAATGAAACAAAAAAAAATACACCAAAATGCGCGGGAATACTTTATTTTTTAAACTTAAGATTATATGATGTTTCTCCTAAAATTATGGTCTGGATATTAGCTCATGGCTTAAGTTTTTATAACTATGTCATGTATTAAAGATATATTTTAAAACTGACTTATGACCCGTGCGTTTAGTGATTGATGTATGTCATGATAAAGTGCATGAGAAGTTTTTGTTGATTAGAACTGGCTTATGACCCGTATGTATTATTTATTAGTACTATTATATGAAAAGTTACTGAATAGGAAGATGGTACATGTATTGTGAAAATTTTCAAAGTGAAAAATGATGCATTTATATGGTAGCACATGAATATTACATTTATAAACTTTATAAGATACATAGTTAACTCATTTCCAATAACAAAGATATAAATCACTACATTTTTATTTAATTTTAAATAATATTCGATATCGTTATCAAGGTATGAGGATTTCAATAGTATTTTACGCCCATCAAATTTTTTTCTTATAAAACGTTCGAGTCTAGCTACAATACGGGCTATACGTAGATTTGAAAAAAATTAGGGTTTTTCTACGTTATGCCCTCCTGTTAGTGAAATTAATAATGATTAATTAATTGAATTAATTTGAGTAGTTGTTAAAAAAACATGAGAGGGAAACTTTCTTTTCTCTTTAAAGCTCCTCTCCATCATCAACAATGTCAACTGCAAATTCTTACTTAGTTGCGGCCTTGGAACGGGAATTCGTCACTCCCAAGTGTAATTGCAGGCCCCCCCCCCCCCCCAAAAAAAAAAAAACGCGAGATTGCACATCTCTGGATCTCAACGCAATCATGGTAGGGCATATTTCAAGTGCGATTTTTGCAATTTTTTTGTGTGATTGCACAGTGGACATATGATTAGATGAGGAGATGCTGCAGATATTTTTTTGCTCTGGTATTTTGTTTTTGGGACAGAGTGCGAAGAAGAGGGAGTAAGGAAGTTCAATGATCAAAACATGAGAGAGAGAGAGAGAGAGGATGAATATTTTATTTTCTTTTTTTTTTGTTCGAAAAAATTATAAAATTGACGGTAGGTGACACATTTAATGTCAAACCTAACGTCCGTCATTAATAAGCCCTCATTAATGGCATTTTGTATTAAAAATAGATAACAAAAGGGCACAATATAGAAATTCCAAAAAGATGGGGTACAGCGTAGAAAATGAAAAAACACGAGGGTATAACGTAGAAAAACCCAAAAAATTAATTTTGAATTACTAAAAACTAAATTGAAAATATTTTTATAGAAAACTGACCATGTTCGATATGAATTTTCGAATAGTTCCTAACCGCTTATATACACCCAAATTACATATTCTCATCGTTTCACTCATACAAAAACCACCGTATATAGTATCTTACCTATACATTTCGCAAAACTATTCGATTTGCATTTTTCGACTGAAACTGTCTTGTCCTTAATCTCACCCCCAATTGCCGAACCAAGAGCCTACTTACCCAAATATGATTTGTATCATATAGACCCGTAATTGAAAATACTATCACTTGCATTTGACCCAATAAAAGAAAAGGGATTGAAGTTGCTAGTGCTCAAATAATGACTCATGTAGAAAACTTACTACTTTAATTGTGTGTAATGATCAGGTTTGTTGTAGACGAAGGGATGACTTTAACTCATACTCTATTTTATCATTGGGTAGTATAAGTATATTTTTTAATTGATCATTTATTTTAGATCATTAAGATCAATTTAGCATTCATATCGCTATTTTCTTCTAATCTCTATTATATAAGGGAAGGGGGGAGCAATGGTGTCCTCTTTTGAAACGCCTATTTTGCCCCTTCTCTTTCTAAATTATAAAAGAAATGTCAAAATCAAAATACCGAAAATAAATTTACAACATTCACTCACAAATCATTTAAAAGAAGAAACTTTACAAATCACCCATACAATTGAGAAAATCACGTTATAAAAATCACGCAAATCACTCAAATAATCAGGAAACTTTATTAAAACTTAAAATTAATATACAAACTAAAACTAATAACCTAGAATGTCAATACATACAAAAATTTACTTATAAATCACTATTCTCAAGAACCATTCACAATTAATGGTGAGTCATGATAAAAAATAGAGGTGTATTTGTAGTGAAATCATAATTTAGAAATTAGACAAGGAAAAAAAATTATTTACTTTTTTATAGTGTTTCCTATATATAATGAAACTTTTACATATATTTGCGTATTTTTTTCTATTATATAATAGCGATAAATTATCAAGGTAAAAAGGTTTATATAAAATATCATTCAAGAATTAAAGTACAACATATCTCTATTATATAAGGGAAGGGGGGGGAAGCTATGGTGTCCTCGAATGAAGAGACTATCTTACCCCCTTTCCATTCTAAATTACAAATTTACTTTCAAATCAAAGGAGGCTTCAAACAAAAATATCAAAAATATAATTATAATAATCACTCACAAGTCAATTAAAATCATAAAATTGCATAATTTACGTTATGCAAATCACTAAAATGATGAAACTTTACAAAAATTAAAAAATTCACTTACAAACTGCAACCTATGAAAAAATTGACTTGAAATCAAAGCGCCTACTTTCTTTACAATTTATGAAGTACCGTACTTAATTCAAAAATCAACTAAAAAATTATAATATTAGAAATCATAAATAAATTCAAAAAAAATTCTATTTTATTCATAGGATTTAACTTTGAAAAGTAATAAAAAAACAAAAAAAATGGTGAGAGACTTAAGTGACAGAAACTAAACCAATCAAATTTTGCAACTAAAACCAATTATACTTCGTATGTCTAATGTTCAAATTTTGACTCTTATGCCGAAGAAAATTTAGTTTCTGTTCGAAAAAAAATTCAAGCACGCATCGCGTGCAAAAAAATTCTAGTACTATCTACCTAAAGTGAAAGATTTGTATACATGCTAAAACATTGTATAATTGATCGTTAGGCAATATAAGAGGAAAGTACTCTAAATAATTCATGCTTGATCTTTGTATGATGATTATTGCTGCTTTTTCTTTCTTAATTACTGAGTGACTGCTCTTGGAACTAGTTTATGATATGCCCTTAGCCATATTGAATGAGAATGAAGTCACGGATTCGTAGTTTTCGTTTCCTCTTTCTATAAATATATGGGTAGATACTTAGATTATTGATTCCATATTTTTTATTTGGTTTGGTTAGGAGTGAAAAGCTATGCAAATGGAGGAGTGAAAAAGTTGCAGTATGATGAAAGTTTTGGGAAGCAAGAACAACACCCTCCCCATTAACTGATATCAATTTTGGCGATTCTTAAAATTTAAATATGTGCATTGATCAAAAGTATATTATGAATATTTACACTATGAATTTATTAATTTGAATATATGAAGACTAAGCATTTGTCAGCCAAAAGTATATTATGAATATTTACACATTGAACTTATGGAAGGATTTGATTTCATTACCTATAATAATTCAATCTTTTGACGTTAAGTGAGGCGTTGATTATGGCATTGTGCAATCAAGGAAAGTCAGAATCATCAAGTGATACATGGACATTTATTCTGAATTTCTTACATATGGCAGTTTTTTTTGTGAGGATGACACGTAGCAAATTTAATGGCAGCTCGACACATAGGCAAATATGACTTATCTTTATATGTAGATATAGATATAGATACAGCGAAATATGTGTCTTCCGAAATCTTCCGCTGTATCTTGGTACAATTGTGGATTTACCAAGAACTGGAAGAACTACAATTGTGGATTTTTATCTGTATCTTGGTACAGAACCATTTACTACAATATGTATCTTAGAATAAAGAACCATTGTATATGCTTTATTCTATTATTCAATTTATTTTTACTTATTGTGGAAAATGTTGATTTTCTTAAGTTTTGTTGAAGGTTCGTTTTATTAAATTTATTTTTACTTGTTTAATTTGAACTTATTTTAATTACACTCAAATTAGCTGAACTTATTGAAATTTATTTAAGGTTTTAATTACACTAAAATTAGCTGAACTTATTGAAATTTATTTAAGGTTATTTTATAAGTTGTTAAACTTATTGCAAACTTATCATAATTTAACTATATTTTTTTATATAAAAAAATAAAGAAATTTTCCGCCTGAATAATAATACATTAAGGAGTTAACTACCTTTTAAGAACCTAAAGTATTCATCTTTTTTCCGTTAAAGACTTAAAATACATTTTTGCTTCCTTAAGGGATTAACACTAATCGACGTTAACCTATTTGCTTATAAATTAACGACAAACCTAATTATGAAATACAACAGCCTGAAAATAAAGAGAAAAAAACCTAAACCTTCCTTTACAATTTTCTTTTCACTGTGAGAAAATATCAGTCACAAGAAGATCAAAAGAAACTCATTCATCTTTGTTTTTATGTTAATCAAAGCCTACATGTGAAGCCTTTAAAAAAAAAAAAGCCTATATGTGAAGGTGAGAAAATTCAATTTTCTTTACTATCTTATAATTTTTTTTGGTTTTTGTTTATATTTTTCTTATCTCTTCTTGGATTAATTTTTTTTTATCTGTAAAGATTGTATGTCTGTGCCATTAAACTAACTGAAAAACATGATTAATTAAGATGTTTACTTTGTGCTTAGACTAAAAAACTGACTTGGATTTAATAATCTTGAAAATTCTGGTGAGAATTGTGGATCCTTGCCGAAAGAAAGAGAATACCTAGACTTAAAACTAAAGCAAGTATGATGCTCATGAATCAGATTGAAAAAAAAAAGAAAAAACAGGATGAAGATGACTTAGTACACTAAACAAATGGAAAAATTAAATTTTGGTTTGGGTTAAAGGAGCTTTATAATTTTTTAATCAAGCATCATATGTTAAACTAATTAACAATTGTTTCCCAACACTAAGTGAAAGTAGATGTTGTTTTTTTGTGCTAAAATTGAACATTCATGTTTAATTTGTTTCATGTTCTAATTGTGTACTCTTAAATTTTATTTTCGTGTCATTTAATTCAGAACATGGTTGATAAACATGAAATAGTGATATATCATGGAAGGTATTGGCAGAAGTGCAGAAGACTTACAAAACGGATTGTATAAATTTTTGTCACTTCCTATCAGGTTTTGGTAAATAGTTTTGTTTTATTTTTCAGGAAATTATAGCTTAATAATTGACTTTTTTCTATTAAATTAATTTTTCTCTTTTTGGTGTTTAACGGTGTTTTCAAATAATTCCTTGAAGGAGCAAAAAATTACTTTAAGTCCTTAAAGGAAAAAAATGAAAATAATCCCGATATATGCTGAATTAAAAAATATATCCCTGGATTCCATCCACATAGGACATGGTTGTTTATTTTTAAATATTGTCACTAAACATAACAGTTGGTCAAATTAGTGGTCTAACTCTGATTGGATAGATATTTATTTCAACTAACAGTACAACACATATCAATTATTAGTTGTATTAGAGTTACAAAAATTAGAATTGAACTTAAATTTACTCGAGAAGAGAGAAACCATTCCAGCAGCCGACGTGCCTTAATTTAAGAGCAAGAGATCGAGTTTGTTTCGGAGAAGCCTGCTATTGATATATAGAGGTCAACAAGTATTGTCTCTCATTTACTTCTTTTACTTTCTTTTTATGTAGAAATTAAGGTTATGGTTAGTTCACTTGAAAATTTCTGACTGAACTTATTTAATCTGATTTGAATTTATTTTTTCTGATCTGATCTAAATTTATTTTTTCTGATCAGATCTGAACTTTTTTAGTCTGATCTGATCTGATTTACAAGATCTTATCTTTTATAAAATATATTATCACCTAAAAATAGATGAAAAATATTGTCAAACATGCCAAACATGGATGTCCCATATCAATTGGCTATTATGCTTTCTGCATTCACATTTCAAAATTTCATCCGATTGTATAAGTTGGATATACCGATTTCAAGGACCGTAAATATTGCACCAAGTAGAGCAGATTGTGATATATTCAATGACTTGCGTAAGAAAGAAATGGATAGGATGCAACTTCAAATAGCTAGAGAGATTTGGAATTCGGTAGGAAGAGGTATACCAGATCTAAAATTATAATTTGTATCTCGCACTTAGCTTATTTTGAAATGTAATCCGAATTTAGTAGTTTTGTTGTCATGAATTTGAGCTATCATATTTTATATATGTCTTATTTTTGCGCCAATCTTATGTCTTTAACACGTGGCTTTTGATTTTCTATTATTTAATAACAACGAAATAACTTAAAATAATGATAACAATGACATTTATAATGATAACAACGAGATTAATAATAATTACCAATATTAATAATTAATAAGTACAACAACAACAATAATAATCCGTTTGAACAAATGTACTAGTAAATAATAGTATTAATAGTAATAATGAGTTTTTAAATATAAGCATTATCTGATCTGAACTTATCTGATCTGATCTGATCTAATCTGAACTTATTTGTTTCATCTGATCTGATTTGAAATAAGCAAACATAAGATAAACTGAACATAGCCTAAGAATCAAGAAATATCTTGGTCAAATGAAAGAAATCTAGAGAGAATTGTTACAGGATGAAGAAATAAAATCGTAAAACTGAACTTACTAACAGAAAGCTCGAGAATGAGTATTTATACAAGAGGTAGTTAATTATAAATCTCTAACTAACTAGTTAACTAGGATACATAATTAATTACAAATAATCTTATACTACTCCTTCAAGCTGGACTTTTGAAACAAGGCCAAGCTTGAAACACAGAGTATGATGTCATGTAGAAGGCAAGGCTTAGTGAACAAATCTGGCAGTTGATTTGTACTCTTCACATGAGTTGTAGTGAAGAAGCCTGCTTCAACTTGTTCTCTAATATAATTCATATCCCTTTTAAAATGTTTAGCCTTTTCATGAAACTTGGGATTCTGAGTCAAATGTTTTGTTGAACAGTTATCATAATATATTGTGATGGGAAGAGGAATTAGTACTGTGAGATCTTCTAATAATCCATGGATCCATACAATTTCACTGGGTGTTGCTGACATACTTATGTATTCAGCCTCAACAAAAGATTTACTAATTGTAGATTGCTTTTTTGTCTTCCAAGCAACTAAATTAGTACTTAAGAAACACATCATAAGCACTGAGAGATCTACATACTTGTAAATTGACAAGCACTCCAATCAGCATCACTTTATGCCATAACATCTAATTTGTTGTGAGAAGAATAGGACAAACCATGATCTATTATTCATTTCAAATACTTGACAATGTGTAAGGCTGCTCTGAGATGTGGCACTCTTGGTTGGTGCATAAATTGGCTCAAGTGCTGAACATAATAAGATAAATCAGGTCTTGTGAGACCCAAGTACAACAATTTTCCAACCAACCTTCTGTATAAATCAAGCTCATGAAGAATATCACCAACATCAATGGATAATTTCAAGCCAGTAAATAAAGGAGTTGGTGATACATCACATTGTAACATATCACAATCGATAAGAATGTCTTTAATATATTTCTTCTGTGAAAGAAATATACCATCTAAGGTCCTTGACATCTTAACTCCCAAGAAGTAACTTAGAGCACCCAAATCTTTGATTGTAAAAGCTTCATGAAAAGCATGTTTCATTTTGTCAATTTGAGACATACTTGTTTCTGTAAGCACCATATCATCAACATAGACTAATATATCCAAGAAATGACTATCCAAATGTCTAGTAAACAAAGTATTTGGATTGTATAAAGCCCGAACTCTTCAAAAAATTGTTGAGTTCTTTATTCACTTTTTGGATGCCTGTTTAAGTGCATAAATGGACTTTTTCAGCTTAAAAACTTCACCTTTGCTCGCTTTGTATACCAAGCAGGAGGTACCATATAAACTTCCTCCTTTAAGAAGCCATGCAAGAAAGTATTATTAACATCTAACTGACACAAGGGCCAACCATAAGCATTCGCACCAACAATTATAAAACTCTTAACATTGGCAAGTTTTGCTACATTAGCAAAAGTTTGAGTGAAATCCCGATCTTCAACTTGGTGATATTCAGTGGCAACCAAACGTGCCTTATATTTCTGTATAGTTCCATCTGGATTCAATTTTGTTTTATAAATCCATTTTGATCCAATAGCATCTTTGTTAACAGGTAATGCAATCAACTCCCAAGTCTCATTAGCTTCTAGATCTTGTAACTCTTTTTCCATAGCCTTAATTCAGTTAGGATCATTTTTAGCTTAATTATAGTTTTTAGGCTCATTTACGTGAGAATAACTGAATAATAATGTAGATGATTCAGTCAAAGAAGAGGAAAGTGTGCTTGGATGTACTTTATGAGGAATGTAGGTGTTAACAAAATCAGCTAATTTCACAGAAGGAATAACATTTTTGTATGAATGTCTGGGAATATGTTAAACAGAACAAGTAGTTGTAAAATCAGGAGGTGGGGAAATAGATTCAGAGGAAGAAGAAATATATGTTTGAGAAGGATAACACATAGAAATATCAGCAGGAGATATAGAAGTATCATCAGAAAAAGATATTAGAGATCGGATTAGTAGAATTATAAGAAGACATAGGAGATGGACTCAGTTGTTCTATAATATTGGGATTAATAGAATGAGACAAAGATGAAGGAGAAATATGATCACACTCATTATTGAAATTAACAAGTGTGGGAGAAGAACTTTTAGAAGAAGAGAATTTTGTATGATATGGAAATGTTGATTCATAGAAAATAACATCTCTTGAAATAAAGAAAGTATGAGGGTTTATATCACATAACTTACAAGCTTTCTAACCATATGGGTGACCCAAAAAGATACACTCTTTTCTCTAGGGCCAAATTTATATTTATAAACATGCATATTATATGCATAGCACGAACATCCAAAGATTCTCAAGTTGTCATATGAGAGAGATTGTTGAAACATGACTTCGTAAGGAGACTTCCACTGTAACATACATCTTAACAGACAACTTATTAATGATATGAGTGGTTGTAAGAATGCAATCCCCCCATTACTTCTTATGTAAATTAGCATTAAATTTTGGTGCCCTAGCCATCTCCAACAAGTACTTGTGTTTCATCTCAACTCTATCATTTGGTTGAAGCACATGAAGCACACATTTCTGATGGATGATTCCTCTATCAACAAATAAAGTCAAACATTGTTCTTTAAGGACTTTAGTGACATTATCAAATCTAATCCCTTTCACCTTTTTATTAAACTTAGTCTTAATAAGAGCCAAGAAATCAACAATGATTTTAGATACATGACCCTTATTATGCAATAAAAATGTCCAAACAACTTGATATAATCATCCAAAACTGTAAGGAAGTAAGATGCACCATTTAAAAGCATTGACTTTATAAGGTCCCAAAGATTCAAATGTAATAAATCAAAACAAGATGTTGTTCTAGTAGTACTAACACTAGTGGAAGAAATCCTAACTGATCCGGTCAAAATGGGATTAACTGATCTGGAATGGATCGGATCGGTTAGGATAGTGGTTAAGAAAAGTTAATTGATCCGATTGTGAAATGGGTCAGTTACTTGAGTCAACTGATGCGGTTTTGCATACAACCGCAACAATCTCAAAATCCTAACCCTGTAGTTCGGATACGACCTGGGTACAATCTCAACTACAAACTCATTCTCCCTCAACTTCACACTTGGCCTAGTACACCTACACTTCCTACTTCTACTCTTATTAACTTTCTCCCCTTCCGTTGTTTGTGACAAACATCCAGAAACCTCTTCATTAACATGGCTACTCTTATCACGACTTATGTTGTCACCAAGTTTCTCATCAACTTCACTTGGCCTCGACTCACACGTACACGACCCCCGCTCATATTTTGACATGATACCCTCATGAACCGTGTCTTCATCACCTAACCCAACGGTAAGCCTCCTCACAAGGCTACTAACCGATGGGATACTTTCACTACTCTCGCTCGTACTCTTACATTTTTCTCCCTTACTCTTGTCCTCATTAACACTTCCCCGACCCTCCCCAACATCCTCCTCCTCATTCCCTTGCTTACCTTCTTCCCCACCTGCCTTCTGCCCACCACCACCTTCTTCCCCACCACCACCAACCTACTCACCACCTTCTTCCCCACCACCACCAACCTGCCCACCACCTTCTTCCCCAGCAGCCTGCTCCTGCCCAGCTAACTCACCACCTTCCTCTTCCTCCCCACCAGCCTGCTCTTGTCCAGCTAACTCACCACCTTCCTCTTCTTCCACACCTGCCTGCTGCCCAACTAACCCCCCATCATCACCATGCTCATCATCAGCTAACTCCCCATCTTCTTCCCCACCTTCTCACTGCTCACCTGCCTGCTCCCCTACTACTTCCCCACTTCCCTGCTCCCCTACTACTTCCCCACCTGCCTGCTCCCCTACTACTTCCCCACCTCCCTGCTCCCCACCTATCTCCCTACCTTCTTCCCCTTCTGTTGTCCACATACACCACCTATCTCCTCACTTTCTTCCCCTACTCCTTGCTGCCCACCTATCCCACCTATCTCCTCACCTTCTTCCCCTCCTCCCTGGTGTGCACCTACACAACCACCAACCTCCTGCTCACCTCCGATCTCTCCCTTATGATCATGCTCATCATCATTCTCATCACCAAAAACATGATCCTCCACATCAAATTCTTGCCCATGCTCACCTTCAAACCCCTCATTTTCACCTAGAGATGGCAGTGGGTAATGGTTCCTACCCGGATCCGTGGATCCAGATCCATTTTTGACGAATCTGGATCCTCAAATTTTGGACCCTGTGGATCCGGGTAGGATCTGGATCTTTCTTGAAAAAAACGGATCTGGACCGAGTCCTAAATTTTTACCTAGATCCAGATCCGTTTACTCATTTTTATAATATTATTATAATTAAACATTATATTTTGATAATATTATAATATTAGTTATTACATGTAAAATGGATTTTCGCTTGAATTTTAGATTATTATTCTAATTATTGTGTGATTTTTTGTGCGAATTTACAGGATAATTAAGTTTGAAAATTGGGTTGATAACTATCTACAGTTTGATAATTGAATAGTTGTAAGTAGTTGCAATAGTTATTTTTAAAAATTTAAATGTATTTTTTGGTTGATATTAGATGACTTTATTATTTAAAATCTTTAATTATTATGAAAATTAGGTTAGTTAGAAGACAATAGGCAATGATCCGTTTTGGATTTGTTTAGGACCCAGATCCATACGGATCTGAATATGGATCCGCATTCTTATTACCAGTGGATCTAGGTAGGATCTGGATCCTTGTCAAAAAAACGGATCTGGATCTGGATCCTACACATTTCCATCTCTATAATTTCACCATCTTGAACCCCCTCATTTTCACCACCGTCGAACCCCTCATTTTCTACATTAACACCGGCTTGTTGTACCCTCCTCAATACCCTCTGCTGATATGGGTTAAGGTTATCCCTAGGGCCTCTTTGCCTTTGTGCAACATTTAGTTCCCCATCCGACTCTGACTCCGCAACCACATTGTTCTCGTTCATGTCACAGACTCCACCACCTCCTTGAAATCTACACCCAATCCACTTAGTACTATCCGCATAATCTGTGAAATATACCAATACACAAATACATAATTCAATTGAAACTGTTTTCATATATTTACATGACATTTTTAGAATATCACGTGTTATCTAGGTTTATGTGAACATATTTAGGGGGCGTTTGGTTTGGGATTTTTGGGAAAGGGTAAGAGAATCAACTAGCTCAATTCCCTTACTTGTTGTTTGTTAAGACATATCAATCATTCCCTTTACCCTCTCCTTTCCCCCAAACTCCTCTACTTTCATTCCCCACCCACCCCCAAGGTTTCACTTACCATTTTTTTCTTCTATCCCTTCAGATTTGAAGATTTTATGGTCGAATTCGACCATTTAAACCTCGAATTTCACTTTTATGAAGGTGGTGAGATAATAGAGAAGAAATAGTGAGAAAGGGGTGATTCTGACGACATAGGGGCTAGGGGCAGACCATTGGCGGGGATGGGGAAGCAGCGGCAGTGTTGGAGTGATGGTGACGGCGGCGGTGACGGAGTGAGGAAGGGCAGCGACAACCGGCAAGGCTTCAGGAAAGGCATAAATGGTAGAGGAATGGTGAGAGGAGGAAGAAAGGTGGAAGAAATATTATAGCAACCAAACAACTTTTTTAATCAAAGAGTTTTTGTTTCCTTTCCCCCTGTACCCCTTTCTTGATTCCATTCCCTTTGCCCTGTTGAAACCAAACGCCCCCTTAACATATTAAACACATTTAAGGTTGTACATATTACCTCATACGCCATAGGTTGTGGACCAAAACTGTCCCTAGCCATAAGAGGATGCCTCTCCTCATATAATAAGAATTTTATTATTCACAATTAATCACTAATATATAGCATTCATAATATACATATAATTAATTCAACTAAAAATAGCTAAAATCATCATACCCCAAACTTTTCACAGTCCCTATTCACATTTTCATCATCATTACTTGTCATATTCACATCTGCAACCGACCAAGCCTTACACCTTGGAAACATACCTCATTTAATAGGTGGCCGGTTTAATCTATCTAGATACAAAATCTACAATACAAAACAAGGACTTTAAATTTAGTATACAATAACTTCACATTTACACAATTTCTACATTATATTCAACATATATAACAAATACTCACAGCTAGATAATATGTGCAACCTCCACCAACCTTCGCATAACCATCCTTATAAAACTTGTCCGCAAAATGACGACCATGTAGTAAAAGCTTCA
This sequence comes from Beta vulgaris subsp. vulgaris, assembly GCF_026745355.1. Classification (NCBI taxonomy): domain Eukaryota; kingdom Viridiplantae; phylum Streptophyta; class Magnoliopsida; order Caryophyllales; family Amaranthaceae; genus Beta; species Beta vulgaris. The sequence continues at coordinate 16,827,223 of NC_079206.1, forward strand.
CAATTATAAGGGTCGACGAATCATAACTACTTGCATCCATAGCAAAGGTTGCAGCAATAACAAGATCCGATTCCAATCTTCGACAATTGGTCGGACATAATACATCACACAAGGCTAATATAAGGAAAGCAGTCTTAAATTCATATTCGTCATCCAAACCACATGATCCCTCAACTTTTTCCACGACTTTCACCATAGGTATCCCAACCCCCATGCCATATTTAAGCCTAATAGCTTCCACCGCCCTCCTACAATCATCGTTACGTGCCTCCTTCGGCACCCACTTTAGCCTACAAGGGTTCCCTAAAACCCAATGAACCTGGTTCCTATCTAAAGGGTACTCCACACCGCTAGGCAACTGTATCACCTTCTTCTCAACATCCAATGATGTCATCAACCAATAGCACAATGACCGAGGAAATCTTCTCCGCTTCAACTCCAACAACCCACCAAAACCCAATTCCTTAACCCACTCCACTTTCATACGTGTAAAGCCAGCTACTACTCTACCAAAATCCTCCACCCTATAGTTTACATTAGGGTGGGAACCTTTACATTTTCTCAATTGCGTTTTACATACTTCTCCCCTTGACTTCACTGCACCACCTCACTCAAATCATTTTTCAAAAACAAAATATCAAACACAAAACATAAATAATCAACAACAACAAACATAACTTAACTCAAATTCTTCGTAACAAAAAACAACTATAAACCACTCACCCTATATATTTCTCCAGTTAACACATATCTCGCTTTCTTTCTTTTCTTCACACCCTTCATTAATTAAACCATGTTTTCAATTAAATACAATTCAATACGAACTACTTCTTGCTCAAAACATACAAAAACTTCTTACCTTATCACCCACTCTTTTAGAACTCTTTCTTCTCCTCTTATCTACACCAATATTCACATCATCTTGTCAAGTTCATCAACAACCTCATTAAATATTACAAAAATAATACATAATCACAAACTTATGTCATCTAAATGAATTCATTTACCTCCAAACATTCAACTTCTTCCTCATACTCACCGCTTATTATGTCATCACTATTATCACTAAATTGGTCCATCTTTCTACAAATTGTTGTATACAATTCCAACATTCATTTCAACTTTCAAATTCAACTATACCAGTTTCTGAAATTCTACTTTCAATCTATCTGAAATTATACTTTCAATAATTCAAATTTCCAATCAATATAACTGAATTTCTAATCCAACACAACAATGTATCAAATACTTAGCAACACATTTAAATATAAGTTTTTAACTACAAGAAGTCAATTATTTGTATTTAACCAAGTTATTTTTTAATATGTAATATGATTGTAAATATGTAATATTAGCCCATAATCCTAATCAAAAGCGATTTTGCTTGTAATTGCATAAGTTTTCAATTGCAAGTTGTCATTTGCAAGTTCTAAACAAAAAAACGAAATTCAAACAAACTACCAAATTCTCAATTTAACCTAACTGTCAAAATTAAAACAAACTGTCTCAATCCCTAATTTCCAAATTTCTATACCTATTAATTAATTCAAACCAAAATCAATATGAAGCAATATAAATTTCAGATCTAACCTTCACAATTAAAGGTTTTCACCTGAATTTTGTTTAATTTACCAAAAGCCTTCAAATTTCGATGCCTCGCAAAAACCACAACTTTCGCACTCCCTAACATCAGCAAATCCACGCCTCAATTCACCTCAATGTTTCGTTTCACCTGAATTTTTTTAATGTGATCCAAACTCATTAAATTATCTCACCTAAAATTATTGGTTACCTTGTTTTTAGGGAGAATTAGGGAGAATGGAGGAGTGATGAGCAAAAAGATAATAATGCAATAAACTAAAATTGGGATTCATAATTTGGCCAATTCACTTTAATGGAGAAAATTACATTTTTACCCCTAGGAGGGGTAACTACCAGCCCATACTGGGTATGGGTATATCGCGGGCTCACCATAGAAGAATGTAAATGTATGACAGCTTGGATTGAGCATCATATCTCCTAATTCACTCCTTGAATCTTTTAAGAGTCAAAGGCCCCCAAACTAGTAGAGAACATATAAAGATTTTCTAAATTTGTTTATGATGTGTAAATAATGAGGGATGATAAATGTCTAAGTGTTAAACATATGCTAAATGTCTAACAGTCATGTGGCAGCACACAAGTGGGGGTAAGGAAAGATGGCGACATCACACATGTCATGCTTATATTTGTCCAATAAAATATTACTTTTGCAATTTTGAAACTTGTATATCTCAAAAAATATGTTTTAAAAAAATTTACAAATATAACAATATTCATATATATTTATTCTCTACAAATTGACATCCATTTTAATATAATTTTATCACATTTTTATTTTGCCCTTCTCTAACTATTATTTAGATTTGTGGAAAAATCAACATAAACAACATATGTTGTGTACAAACAACACATTCATTTTGATATAATTTTATCATATTTTTATTTTACCTTTCTCTAACTAATACTTAGATATGTAGAAAAAATAATACAAACACTATCTGATTATACACAAACAATATATGTTGTTTGTGTACACAACATATGTTGTTATTTGTGTATAAACAAATAATGTTTGTGTATATACAAATAGTGATTGCATTATTTTTTTTCTACATATCTAAATAATAGTTAGAGAAGGGTAAAATAAAAATATAATGAAATTATATTTGAATCGATGCCTATTTGTAGAGAATAAAAATATATGAATATTGATATTTTTGTAAAACACAATTTTTGAGATATAGAAGATTCAAAATTGCAAAAGTAATATTTTTTAGACAAATAACATCATGACATGTGTGCCACTTGTGTGCTGCCACATGGTTGTTAGACATTAGCATATGTCTAACCGTTAGACATTTATCATCCCTTGCTTGTAAATAATATCTTAGCCCCACTAGTAGAATAATTACTTATTGCTGCGGTGGTATTGCTGTGGTTTTACCCATATGCAGCAATATATCACGTAAAAAGAAAAGGTAAAATATGAAATAAAGATATTGTTGCGGTTTCGACCTAAAACCGCAGCAATATGGTCTCAACAGAAATTTTTTTTGAAAAAGTTGACTATTTGACCAGACATATTTTTGCAGTTCATGACAAAAACCGCAGCAATATATTAAAGTGATATTAAAAAATAATATTTTAATATATTGCTGCAGTTCTTTATAAAAATCGCAGCAATATCATTAAAAAATATTTTTAAAAAATATATAAGACATGGCGTGTTAAGCGTGTATGTTAAGTAGGGTTTTTTTCACACTTATCTCACAATCTCTCTCATCCGCGCCTCTCTCACTCCTCTCATCCTCTCTCTCCTCAAATGCTCTCTCAAATCTCACGCCTCTCTCAGCCGTTCTCTCTCTCCTCTCACCCTCTCCTCTCACCCTCTCACCCTCTCACCCTCTCACCCTCTCCTCTCACCCTCTCACCTCTCACCTAGTCGGCATCGCGTCTCGGTGGCCCATCTCGAGATTCCACCACCGAACAACAAAGCATCGCAATGTCGTCTTAGTGGCGATATCGCAGCAACGCAACGTCGTCTCGTCGTCTCGCTCATCTCGTCGTCTCGTCGTCGTTTCAAGAAGGCGAAGCAAGCGAAATTCATCTTTGATCGTCGTCGTCTGGGTGGCCATTTCTGTTTCTTTTTTCCTTTTTTTTCGTTTTTTTTTCATTTTTTTTCCGGCCTCCTTGTAGATCGGCCTCCTTGTAGATTTTTTTTTTCTTTTTCATTTTTCGTTTTTTTAGATTTTTTTCGTTTAAGATCGTTTTTTTTTTTAGATCTGTTAGTTTATTATTTTTTCAGTTGCTTTTTCATTTTACATATTATTATTTTGTAATATTGATGTAATTAGATTTTTTATCTTTATATATTAATGAGATTTATGTCATTTTATCTTTAGTTTGTTTGTGAATTGAATGGATGGTGAATGGGTTGGTTGTTTGGTTTTAATATTTCAAATTTAATTGACAAATGCAAAAAAAAAAAAAAAAATTTACCTGTACTGGATATATTGCTGCGGTTTTGGCTTAAAAACTGCAGCAATATATTGATTTTTTTCTGATATAAAATAATAATATTGTTGCGGTTTATGTTAGAAACCGCAACAATATGTTGCAATATTGCTGCGGTTTTTTATTTACCTATTGCTGCCCCCCTTAATTGCTGCGCGGTCAAACCGCCGCAATATGTCACTTTATGACCGCAACAATAAGCATTTATTCTACTAGTGCCCATCATTTGTTATACTTTCTCCATATCAAATTAAATGCAACAATTTCATTGACACAAACTCCTAGGGAAAATTTCTTAAGGGGAGATACTTGTAAAAGTTTAGCATGTGGGTATGTTAATAAGGAGAGAGAAAGTGGGGCCAAAAAACTAAAAAAAGGAGTGGAACGGGGCGCCAGATTACCACCACCATGGAGACTACCATCACCACAAAGACTACCACCACGACGCACTGCCGTCACCACCACCACTAAGGTACTACCAGCAGCCACGACAACCCCCTTCCTTACCCCTGCCAGCCTAGTAATCCTCCACCCCAACAGTCCCCCCCACCCTTGCTCCCTCACCCCCCTACTATTTCGGGCCTCTAACCCCCTCTCCCTTTGATTCAGACCTCTAACCCCACCATCGCGACCCTTTCGGTTGTGTCCACCACCACCCAAAGTCGGTGGGATGAGTTTTTTTTTGTGTTGCTGATTCCATGGTGGTTAGGGTTTAAGTTCGTGGCTTTATGGAGTTTTGTGGTGATGGGTGGTTCGTGCTTTATGGTTTCATGGTTGGCCAGTGGTCGTGTGTGGTAGTTTGGTGGTCACGGTGGAATTGGTTGGTGGTGGTGGTCGTGTTTTTTGGTTGTTGCGATGGGTTGGTGGTGGTTGGCAGCTGGTGGTTGTGTGAGGTGGTGTCATGAAACAAGGTGGTGGTAGGGTGGTGCTAGTGACACTAGGTGGTGGTTTGGTAGAATGGGGGTGGACAATGTTGGTCAAGGTGGGTTTGGAGAGAGAGGGGGGTGAAGTTTTGGTAGATTAATGTTGGTTAGGATAAGAGGGACTTAATTAGTGTTAGTAAGGGTATATGTGTAATTTCACACTCTAGATGTTTACCAAAAATAGAAAGAAGGAAAGTGTCAGCATTTAATTTGAAATATCCGTTTTACAAACTGTTGTATATATTTAAGTTGATACGGAGGAAGTACTAGCTTTCTATGCACGTGATGCGTGTCACAATATTTTTGTTCTAGTTGGACTTTCGTATTCTCAAAAAACTAACTTTATATGTGTAATATACATGCGTCGAACACGTTTTATTATAGTGTAAGTTGACAATTGTTTTTCAATGTGATGAAAATCGTATGCATTTACCATAAATATATTATGGACATAAGAACATCGCTTACTTAATTTGTTAAGTTTAAATTTTATTGTATTTATTTCTTTTTCGAATTGATCAATTTTTTATTTCTTCAATTTTATTGTTAATTTAAGTTTCTTACAAATACTTTCATCAATTTATGTTTGTAAGATATATTCTGTAATTGTGGGCTAATTCCTATTAACTTTGACTTTTTTAAATTTGTTTATAGAAAAAATTTAATGATAGTTTCATATTTGTTAAGTGACTTCACGTGTGTTGTGAATATTTAGGGGTATACATTAAGCTTTAAGAAACCATGAGGGCTTTTGAGTAATTTAATAGGAGGACATTGTAGCGTTCCTCCTTCCCTTATATAATAGAGATTTCTCTTAGGATTCCGTATACTTTTTATTTATGGGTAATTCCCAATGATATGCTCCTATTTTTGAGAATTCTCAATAGTAGATTCTAATTTTTTTTTTCTTCCCATTGCTAGGCCGTAATTTTTCTAATTTACCCTAATTTAACATTAATGAGACTTAAACTTTAATATCATATTTCGTTTTAATATTTGTGTTAAGTTTTACTAACCAAAATTAATTTAGGTCTAGACTAACTGACTAACCAAAATTGTTCATCCTATTCTAATTTTACTTTCCCTCCAACCTAACTTCTGCTTCCCAATATGGAATACGTTACCTTGTGAGTAGGGATGGGCATGGGCCAGATCTGGGGCGGGTCCAACTAGATCCAGACCCGCATTTTTTTATTTGGACCTAGACCCGCCCCAGACCCACAAGGTCTAAAAATCTTGGACCCTTACCCAGACCCAATGGGTCTGGCGGGTCTTGGGTCCAAAATGGGTCTCAAGCATATTTTGACTTTTTATTTATTTTTTTACCTTGCGATTTTTTACGCACATTTTCCTTAGTAACTAAAATGATATTGGGCCCAAAATAGTAGTTTTATTCTTCCACAAAATATCTGAAATTAAACAGCCACAACAATGTAATGCCAAAAATGTTACAACTCACAATTAGTCTACAATAAGTTTAAGTTACTCAAATTCATAATATTAATAAAAATTCTTTCAAAGTAGAACTAGCTAGGGATTCGAAGTTCGAAGTAAAGTAGAGAGACAGAGAGAAACAGGAAAGTCGAAATTCGAAGTGGACGATTGTGGCCTGTGTGTTTAATGTATTAGGGTGTAGGGATTATGGGTAAAATTTGTTTATATAATTTATATTATTTTTATATATTTATATGTTAAAAAATACATTGGGTCTCTGGTCGTGTCCGGGTCTAAAATTATCAGACCCGGACCCATACCTGTTTTAGACACTTAGACCCAGATCCGACCCAGATCCAATGGGTCTCAAAATTTTAAACCCATACCCTTAAAAATGGGCCGGGTCCAACCAGGTCTGGGTCGGGTTTAGTGCCCATCCCTACTTGTGAGTCACCTTCCTTGTTCTGTTTTTAAAAAAAAATTCATGGCAAATTCATCTTCTTAGACTCTTAGTCCATCAATGTGTAATTATTTTTCCCTTGGGTATGCATTATATATCAGAAGTCAAAGAATAGTGAATCTTTCACTTTATTAGAAAAGCAAATTAATGAAAAGTATGCATACTACTAACAGTATACCAAGATACGTCAGATTCATCATAAAGATTATTAACCTACACTTTGACTTAAATAAATCATGTTTAGTACGTAGGACTTAGGCAAAGCTTAACAGAAGTATTAAAACTAAACATGAAATTAACTTTTGAGTCTCATTAATGGTGCTAAATTAGGAAGACTAAGGCATAACAATAGGAAGAAAAAAAATGTTAAATCTACCATTGAGAATTCTTAAGAATAGGAGCCTATAAGTGAAATTTCTCTTTATTTATTGATTGTTATTAAACCCACAAAAAGTTCAATCTAACTTGCATGGACCCAGTTTACGTTAATATTAGGGTGCACTTGGACAAAAGCATGTATCATTTCTAAACAACTCATTGTATCATTCAAAATCCCACTATATCATGCAAGAACTTATTATATCATTCAAAAATATATTATACCATGCGAAAACTACGTCATTTCTAAATAATCCATTTTCTCGTTCATTCATAAACATACCATATCATGTAGAAACATACCATATCATTTAGAAACATACTATGTCATGTAGTGTTATAACGGACGTGAGAGAGAAACAAATAATGAACTCAAAAGCAATAAAATCAGACAACAGATTTACGTGGTTCACCAATTTGGCTACGTCCACGACAGAGAGAGAGAGAGAGAATATTTTATTATGAGAAGGAAAAACCAGATTACAAAGAGTGTAGAGACTAATTCGGTGTTTAAAACCTAGGTACAAATAACATATTTATACTCAGCGGCCAAAACCGCGTTTTCCGCATAAAGCACCGACCCGCCCGGGTAAAATCTGCCCGACCGGGCGGAACCCAACTCTCCAGATTTGCTTGCGTGCCCGACCGGGCGAGATCCGCTCGACCTGCCCGGGAGGAGCGCAAGACGAAAACAGTTTCGTCAGTTCTTCGTAAAACAGTCATAACTTTCTCGTTCCTCAGCGGAATTTGGCATATGACCTGTCGTTGGAAAGCTCTTGGAACACGCTATCACCTGCAATTTGAATCACGTCAAAACCATTTATAGATTGAGAGATATGTGCATTCAAAGTCAGTCTTATGTCATTCCTTCTTCACGCATTCTACCAAACACCTTCAAGGCACCATTCAAGTCACTATTATTACAAATCTCCACCTTGACTTGAATCCTCTCATAATAACCAGAAAACCAAATGCATTGATCACAACGCCCAGAATCTCTCAACACCAGATTTGTCCCAAAAGACAACCAGAACAGATTAGTCCCTAAGGACCCCAGAGTTGCCCCAAGAGGGTAACTAATAATCACGATCAGCTTGTAAGTCCAAGCAACCTTGGAACTTACCCTGTGGAATCAGATTCGAACAGATATGTTCCTTATACTCTTTCCTAGCACAAGTAACACCTTCCTTGGACGGCCAAAAAATATTCACCTCTCCGACATACAGTGCAAAACCCACCATGTCTTCACAACCGTCCCTTGGGAGAGTCCCAAATATTTCATGCGACCAGAGCCAAGTTTGACTGACCCAATTTGATGACGAAGAACACGGAATTTCAGATTCAGATTGTGAGTTTGACAGATTTCTCCCTGACGTGAACACCACTCCAACTAGAGTGCCTCTGTGCTCCACCTGTTTCTCAACACTACACAAACAGCCAATGTAGCAACCCAACTCAGATAACGTACCTTGCAACACATACAATGTCTCCCGTTTAACCCTTTCAGATCATCTTGAACCCTGTAGACATCAACCTCCACCCTCACCTTTGAAACTGAACCCTTTCTTGTCTAACAGACTAAGTGAAATCAGATTCTTTGTGACCTGTGGAACATGCCTAACATCATTCAAAGTACAGACTTTGCCATCACATGTCCTAATTCTGATGGACCCTATACCAACTGTCTTACAGACCTCACTGTTGGCCATAGTAACACTTCCATCGACTTGTTTATAGTTCATAAACCATCTCCTGCGCGAACACATATGACAAGACGTCCAGAATCTAAAACCCACACATCACTCAATGTGTTTGTTCATTAGCAACTAAAGCAATATCATCATCAGAACTGAAATTTTCGCTGCAACAGCAGCAGAAAAACCCAGATCCCCGAATTCTTCTTTTAGGACATCCTTTTCCAATGCCCTTTTTCCTTACAGTAATTACAAATATCATTAGGTTTAGGACCCCTAGAAGACGGTAACCTGGATTTTTTCCCCGAATTCTCCTGTCCACTACTACTGGCTACTAATCCAGCAGCCTGATCGACAGTACCTGTACCAGATGCCTTTTGGCGCAATTCCCTAGTATGCAGAGGTGATCTAACTTCTTCTAGGGACACAAAATCTTTACCAACAATGAAAGATTGCACAAAGTTTGCATACGATATAGGTAAAGAAACAAGTATGATTAAAGCGGCATCCTCATCCTCCACCTCACATCAATATTACGCAATTCTAGTAAAATTGTATTTACTTGATCTAGATGATCTCTAAGAGGCATACCTTCCTGCATTCGCAGACTGAACAGACGTTGCTTCAAAAGCAACTTGTTGGTTAGAGATTTTGTCATATACAAACTCTTTAATTTTAACCACAGACCAGATGCGGTTTCCTCCTCCGCGACTTCAGTGATTATGTCATCTGCCAGACACAACATAATCGTTGAATGAGCCTTCTCCTCAGAAGTGGTCATCTCAGCAGTAACTGGATCTGTTGACTTCTTTGCCAACGGTGCCCATAATCCTTGTTGCTTCAGTAAAGCCCGCATCTTGATTTGCCACAGACTAAAACTATTCCTCCCAGTAAATATATCAATTTTGACACTCATCCCAGACATCTTTCTCACACAGATCGAACACCAAAGCTCTGATACCAGTTTGTTAGAACGGACGTGAGAGAGAAACAAATAATGAACTCAAAAGCAATAAAATCAGACAACAGATTTACGTGGTTCACCAATTTGGCTACGTCCACGGCAGAGAAAGAGAGAATATTTTATTATGAGAAGAAAAAATCATATTATAGAGAGAGTAGAGACTAATTCGACGTTTAAAACCTAGGTACAAATAACCTATTTATAATCAGCGACCAAAACTGCGTTTTCCGCATAAAGCGCCGACCCGCCCGGGAGGCCCGGCCAAAATCCGCCCGACCGGGCGGAACCCAGCTCTCCAGAAATGCTTGCGTGCCCGACCGGATGAGATCCGCCCGACCAACCTGGGCGGAGCGCAGGACGAAAACAGTTTCGTCAGTTCTTTGTAAAACAATCATAACTTTGTCGTTTCTCAGCGAAATTGGGCATATGACATATCGTTGGAAAGATCTTGGAACAAGCTATCACCTCCAATTTGAATCACATCAAAAACATTTATAGATTGAGAGATATGGGCATTCAAAGTCAGCCTTATGTCATTCCTTCTTCACGCATTCTACCAAACACCTTCAAGGCACCATTCAAGTCACTATTCTTACATGTAGAAACTACATCATATCTGAATAACTCACTATATCATGCAGCTATGACAATAATATGCATAAACTCACCATATCATGCAGATGTTACATCTTTCAATATGTTAAAGCACATGTCATGATATTCTATACAACCTACATCTTCCTACATGATAAAATATTATAATTAAACCCTCCACTATACTCCCTCTGTATTTTTATCGTTTTCACTTGAAATCTTGACACTATTCATATTTAGAAAGAATCTTCTCAAATTTTTTCAATTTATAAGAAAAATATAGTAATGTGGGTCTTGTTTAATTCGTCTCAATTAGTACTTTATTAATATTCAATCGTTATATTTTTTACTAATATATAATGAAAGATATTCAAGTTTAAAGATGTGCATTGGGAGACGCGTGTTGGAAAGTGAGAAAGATAAGAAAAAACTGATTGAGTATTGCATATAAATTCACTATATGTTTTTCGTTAATGAAATCCACTATATTGTATCCAAGTTCACTATATCTCAATAAAACTCACTATATAATATTAGTATCAATTACCAACCCATTACACAATTAGTGTGCACCAAACCCATTTAAGTTTTTTTTTACAAAAAGTTACACAATTCTAACATAATATCAAAGCAACAACATACCAATAACGGAAACATACAAAACATAAAGAGAATTAAATGTAAGAAAACGAGGGATGATAAAACACGATCAGCTAGAGTGCAACTTAATTACTATCAGGGACACTATTGTAATCTTAACATATTAACACACACAAACAGAGATTGTTGAATTGTAAATAACAAGTGTCTAAGACATGCAAATAAGGGTTGATTTATAAATAACGAGTGTTTTAAACACACAATATGGGTTTGATAAAAAGAAGGGAGTTTCATGTGATAAGAGAGAAGATATCATCAAAGAAGAAAATGTTACAACTAATGTAAAACTTCCAAATAAGGTAAAACTTCCAAATAAGGGAAAACGTTACTATTAACATAAACCGAAGGGAGTTTACTTCCTCCGTCCCCTTTTGTTTTCCCATTGGGGTGAATTCACTTTTCTAAATTTTGATAGGGAGGAGTTGATGAAAGAAAATTGGTAGGACTGAATATAGTGCGTGTAGGAGCAAAAGTATGGGGGTAAACTCGAAACTACTAGTAAAAACGAAATTAAGGCAAACATTAAGGGACATAAGAAGCACCCAAAAACAAGAATTTATGGTGAATAATCCCTCAATGGGAATAAAAGAAACAGATCATGGTGAAGGTAGGATGGAGGTGGATATGGGGACATTTATTGTGATTTGTGGAGATTGTTTTTAGAGATGGTTTTCATGCTGGCAACAAAGGTGGTGGTGGTGGTGAAGGAAATGGTGCAATTGGTGGCATTGCAATCTATGGCGATAGCGACTATTTTTACGAATTAAGCTAATACTTTCTTCTAAGTGTATGGGCTAGCAGTGGCAACGCCTTTCCTTGACTGAAAAAAAGAGGTGCATGCCTATTGACAATAAGACAACATGAAAGAGTTTAGTATAGCTTGCCCTTGAATTCCTGGGATGATTTAATTCTCTTTTGTTGAAAGAGTTGTTTCATCGACATAGGGAAATGGTCTGACAAATGTAGTGGAATTAGATGGACCTAGCCCCTTCTTATCCTTCTACTCGAACGATCTTCTCTAGAGTGAAAGGGAGTTCAGCTAGTAGTGTTTTGTTACCGACTCCGATCTTCTTTCATCAGTTGTTCTTGCTAACATCTTCACAAAGAGAAGGAACTCGAGCCAACAAGTTGTTCGATTAGAAAGCGCTAGCAGTCTTATTTAGCTTAGAAAAGATGGCATTTCTCTTCTTTAGGCAAGAATTGTTCAAGTTAAATCAACTTATAGTCGTCTACGAATTAAACTAATATTGGCTAGCAATGGCAAAATCAGGATTTTCTTATCAAGGGCCAAAAAAGTAACAAATATTCTCTTCAAGCAAAAAAAAAAAGGAAAAAAGTACAATCTTGATTCTTGAACCTGTAACTTACACAATTCCACATAGTATTTTTACGAACTAAGCTAATACTTCTTTCTAACTATATTAAAGCATTTTAAATAATATTTTGGTTGATGGGGGTGGCCATGGCCTGCTCTACCCCTCCCTTCTCCCCCCCCCCCCCCCTCCCTATTTCCATGCAAGTGATCATGGTGGTGGTAAACGAAGGTGGTGGTGGTGTCACCTATGGTGGAAGTAATGAAGGTGGAGTTTGAAAAGATGGATTTTGAAAAGATGATGCCTCTAGCGGTTGGGTTCTTTATTGTGGTGGTGGCAATGGTGGTAGCATGTCAAAGGTTATGCAGCAGGGTGGTATAGGCAGGGACCACGAAGGTGGTATGGTTCTCACAGGGAAAGGGGACACTCTGGGAAGGTTGTGATGCAGTTATGGTGGAAACGGGGCAGGAGGTGGATAAGATAGTATTGATGGAATCAGTGGTTGAACTGAGATCTGTAATGGTGAAGAAGGGCATGCTAGAGGAACTCACAACAGCTCCAGCGATGGAAAGCGCTACGCTCCTGGTGGGGCCTGCGATTAAGGCTACGCCGTTACGGAGTTTGTGGTGGTGAAGGGGGTGGTCATGGGGGATACATGCCCTAACGATGCTAGACATTGCCACTAATAATCATATGTAATTTTGTGTGAAAAAACATGGATTGTTGCCGACATTACCTGATGTGTAAACTCATTTCCCCGTATAAAGCGCTGACTGCTCAAACAGCTCAAGGTTATTGCAGAGGTTGAAAATTGATTCACATTACCTGATGTTCGAACTCAATGTTATCACATTCTTCTGCCGAGGCAGAAAGCTCCCCTGCTTGTTAAAATATATCAGATAATTGCCCACACCCTATTCTATGTGCTGCAAAATGTACTTCAAAATTTGTTATAACGAATACGACCATGTACAAAATGATCCTGTCAGAAACCTAAACCTTAGATTAAACCCAGATCTCTAACAAAATATAGGTAATCCTAGGAAACCAAAATATATTTAACCCATGAACAAAATATATTTAGATACATAAGAGCACCAAACATTGTTTTAAGCTGTCAGCGGCCGCAAGACACGTTTTGGACTGATTTTAACCCGTTTCTTGGGAGAATTTTTACCATGGACAAATGAAGGTTGTTTTCGCTTTTTCTTCATCAATGAATTGTCACTGCGTGAACCATAAACGGCAGCTAGTAACATCTGGCCCCTAGCGCTGGTCATTGACTTACGTATATATTTGGCCGCCTCCTTCCTTTTCACGTCGTGTTTACTTGTATTGCTCGATTTCTTAGCTGATGATGACTTGTCTACTATTTTGAGATGTTCATGTGGGACAGAATATGCCGCGTCTGAAAGTTTTCAATTTAAGGGATGTACAGTTAGTTTTACTACTAGTTGGAATGGGAAAACAGGTTAAGGTTACTCATCGGTTGAATGATATTTACCTGCTGGCTGCTCCTCATCAGAATATATATCCGGACTTTGAGCTCCTAGGGGAGTTGAAGGTTCAATGCCTACATCAAATTTGGGCTCACCGTCAAAGATGTTCTCAAAATGTGAAGGGGGGTTCCATATTCCAGTTCCACTACTCATCTGTTCAATTTCACCAATTTTGTTAGAACAAGTACGGTTCTTGCTGGAATCACAATCTTCTTCCAACAACAAAAGAATATCAATTTCAGCTTTAACTTCCTTGACCTCCTCAATAATAGGCACACTCGAAGACGGAGCAGAACTTTGTTTTGCTACAGCAGAATTCTGAGCATCAACACCAGCTTTCTTTTCAACCACATCTTGTCTAAGATCACTTAAAGGCGCTACAGAAGTATCTCTGTTTCTCCCAGCCTCAGAACAATGAAGATCCCCTGTCTCAGCACCGGCCATAATTTTATTTTCATCTCGCTTTACCTCACTTGCAGGCTCATTAAAAGTGTCCCCAAAAGCATCCCTGGAATCACTAGCCTTGCAACCATGAAAACCCGTCCCAAGAGGGTATGAAGTAGATGGAAGGTCCATATCATCCAGAACAGACTTGGGAGAAGTGCTAAGGACTTTCTTAGAACACTCCGCTTTCCACTTCTCAATCAAACTACCAAACCATGGTGTGCCTTTTCTTGCATAGAAAAGAATGTATGCATCTTGACAGAGCGCAATTTCTTCATAAACCCTAGTGACCTGAGCACAAATCAAGACATAGTAAATGTATAATTTCTCAAACTCAAAGCAATCTGAGACCAGAAATTATACCATATGTTCATATCAAAAATACCTTTGAATCGTCAAACCGATACCATTTGTCCGGGGAAGTACGGATATAGCAGAAGTAGTGCCCTGAAGTGGACCAATGTCCAACATGCACAACAATGGCAAATAATTCGTATTTCAAATTTTCCTGCAAAGAATGCAAAGATCAATACAGGTTACATTAAAAAAAGTCATGTCTTCTTATTCAGTGTGTTTAGCAAAGGGGGGGGGGGGGGGGGGTTGAAGCTGACAACAGAACTTCAATGAGGACAAAACATAGTAAATAAAAGTTCTGCTACTCAGTTCAGTTCCCGAATGAGAGAACCTTTTATTCTTAATATATTCTTAATATATTTATATGAACAATCACATATATACAATCAAAGAGATCTCTTACATTGTCAACTCTAAGAGGCTAAGTACCCATAAATTTTGAAAACATGATAGGAAGTCAAATTTTGTTTATGAGAATGTCGTGCTATGAAGAGGTCACTAATAAGAACCAAGGGTTACCAGTTACCACCCCCATAATCATGTTTAGCTTCTGAAAAGTGTTGCACCTTTTCTATAACAGAAGTTTAAGAAATTGACGACTAAAACTATAGGAGAGGAGCTAACTGTAAGTGGCAGAAGAAATGGTATGGGTGAAAGTTGGCATAATTTGATTTTATAAAGGTAAACACTAATAGGCCGACTAGCTCTATTTCACTGAAGAACAAATTTCCCAAATCCTCCAACTATATCTCATTACAGAATAGCTATTGTCTAGATCCACCTTGGAGTATAAACCGAACTACTCAAATTTATTGCCAAACTACCATTTTATATTTATGTATTTCACTATGGCTGGATAAACATATACTATATATTATATGTTTCACAAGGCCTGGATAAACATATACCCCCTATCTAGCAGATGTTAGTATAAATAGAAGTGTTTAAATAAATAAAAGAGATGGTTAATCAATTCAACAATATTTCGAACACAAAAAACAACATATATTTCATATAGGAACATACATTCTCATCATTAGAGCCTTTGGTGTAAGGGGCCAAGTCTAGGTCCAGTGGGTACTCCACTGTCTTGTCAATTTTCTCAACATCAACACCATCACTCTTAAACCTCTTCAAATGGAAGGCAGCTACAGAAGGAGCTTGATACAGCATTAGCTGCTTCTCTACTTGCACCTGCTCTTTGCAACTGTCACATGTAAACTTTTCTGTGTCTTCAATACTTTCCACCTTAGTAAAAGATTTTAAAGCATTTTCCAAACTGTCCACTTCCTCAATCTCCAAACTTAGGTCAATTAGGGGTTCATAAGTGTCAGAATTATGACCACATTTGCAGCACCGAACCTGAGTTTGAGATAAAAAATTAGTTCACAATAACTCCAACAAGAATTTGGTAGGCTAAACAAACCAAAAAGAACATTTATCAAGAGCAACCTGGCTTACAAGACGGCCACCAAAAATCTGGTTCACCAATGGATCATCAGGCAATGGTAAATTGTTAGGTCCGGAAGCATCATTTGCACTTGCCTCGTACTTTGACCAACTACGGTCAAGCTTATCCGACAAACACTGTAAAAACTCATGGGCATCTTCTTGCTGGTATCTCTGGAAGAAAGAGGAAATGTCTAGGAAATTGAGGTCAAAGATAGCAATATATTGGACATGTTCTCATCTAGAAGATATGTCAACGTGACTAAAAATTCTTACAACACAAATAAGAATCTAGCTGCTAATCCTTTTTCTCCAAACTATACCTACCTAGTACACAAAAAAATGAAAGCAACCATGTTACATATGACGCTTAACTCCTTCCTACAAAGATCTCGCAAATTAAGTAAGACACATCTAAGCATACTAGCACGAAAAACTGACAACAATAAAACAAAGAATAGTGCAAATTTACTATTATCAAAATTAATCACAGGATACTGCTCAAATTATCCACAAGGTTGGATGGTGAGATCACACGCCCTGAATATGCAAGTGAATGCTCAATCTGTTCACGCACGGCACAGATCACACAAAACTCATCACCTGCAATATAATT
Organism: Beta vulgaris subsp. vulgaris; assembly: GCF_026745355.1. Taxonomy (NCBI): domain Eukaryota; kingdom Viridiplantae; phylum Streptophyta; class Magnoliopsida; order Caryophyllales; family Amaranthaceae; genus Beta; species Beta vulgaris. The sequence goes on from NC_079206.1 coordinate 16,844,061, forward strand.
TCAGGACCAAAGAGCAAATGAAATATAAACATCACCGCCCAAAAAAATTTACAAGGACATCAAACGAAAAATTCTCATTTTCCTATTGAATTCAATAAAGAGACAATTATATCCATTAAAACAGGATGGTGTTCACTTCAAATCTCACCATGACTCGATGCCTCATGTTTGAGAGAAAGCAGTCCTTCAACAAAAGGAACTGTGTGAGTGAAGCACTGCAATATAGCATTTAGAAAACATGTATTCCCAAGGTTTGCAAGACCCGCACCCTGCCACAAAAACCAATACAATTAAAGCAAACAAACACAAGGATAATCAATGTGCAATTTTCTCACGTGTTTTCACCCACAATTTTACACTCAGAAGGTCTATACAATATCAGAATTCCATTTTAAAAAACCACAATAAAAACAAACTTTCAATTATAGCAAAGCAATATCATACCACTGGACATGGCTCAGGTTCATAACATCCCATACTCGGATACCGAAACAATTCATTTTCTCTTTCCCTTCCTGGATACAAAGGCCTTCTTCTACAATGTCTCCTATGGTGATGATCTCTACCCATCATTCTCATATACCTCCCACCATAATATCCACCAGCTCTGCAAGAGTGAGGTTCATCATGGTTAAACCGTCTCGGCGACCGCCAATCTGGGAAACGATTTCTCCTATAGCACCCTTCCTCGTCCTCTTCCTCATCCCCACAATCACACTTCTCCGGGAAGTGATATTCAACCAATGGACCAACCATTGGACTTAATCTTGTTTCCTCCACCTTATCTAATAAATTTCCACCTTCATCATTGTCACCAAAATCTATTAATTTCTCAAAGATCTCGGTATCAGCTGACAAATCATCTAGGGTTTTAGTGAAATCAACATCTTCCCAATTCTCACCCCTTTCATTAACAGATTCATCTAGGGTTTTCTTAATTTGTGCATCTTTTAATTCCAATTTTTCATCCCCTTCCTTCAGAGACTCTTCTAGGGTTTTGCTAAACAAGGAATCTTCCTTCACAGACTCTTCTAGGGTTTTACTACACTCAGCATCTTCGATTTCCGAAAACCCACCTAGGGTTTTTTGTTCAGATTGCGTAAAATCTAAACAAGGGTTTTCAGTTTCCATAATTTGAACAACTGGGTTATCGCTTTCCGTGGTTTCAACAACTAGATTTTCGGTTTCTTTAGTACTCGAACACTCACCAAGAATTTGATCAACTTGCGCAAAATCTAATAAAGGGTTTTTCAATTGCATATTTTCCGAAGGTGGGGTTTCTTTTGTAATTGGAATTGAGATTTTGGTTTTCTGGGTTTGTTCCTCCATTAACAGAGAGCGAAAGAGTGAGAAAAAAGAGGAATTTTGAAATCTAGAAAGAAAGGAGGGACGAACAAAAATTAGCGATGAAAAGTTGATGTTTGACTGAAATTTGGGAGGGAAAGATAAAAAAAAGGAGGGTTTTGTTTGGTTTCGGAAAAATTTGGAGGGAAATTTGAGAATTAAAAAGCCGCCATAAATGGTCTGAATCAGCAACTTGAAAACTGTGGAAGCAGTAAAAAAAGATTGACGACGGGGGAGAGAGAATTTTAACCAGAGAGCGACCTAATGTTGAAGAAGCTTTTTGCTTTTTTTAAGGGCTGTGAAAGAAAAAGACTAAATACAACAAAATATTTGAAAAGACTAACCTACCCTTATTAAAATTTAACCCCACCCTCACCCTCACCCTCACCACATACGAGAAATCTGCATCATCATCGTCTTCTGCATCGTCATCGTCGTCTGCATCAGTTTCGCGAGCCCACGGTGGTGATGCCCACGATCCTCCTCCGCTTCGTCCGACTCGCCGACCCTAAATCCTCCTCTAACTTCTCGTTCGACGCGCCATCTTGTTTGCATCGTCGTCGGCATCTGCTCGTCGCCGGGATCGTAGTCCACGGTCTGTTTTCTTTGATTCTTGAATTTGTTTCTTTGATTGAGATATTGTTCTTCTGTTTGTTTTAATTGTGTTGAGATATTTTTTTTTGAAAAAAATACATTTTTATTGGAATTGCAGATGGTTAAAACTTCCACATAATTGATATGCGAACTCATATTGAAATTTAGAGAACTGAAGTATCATGATACCATAAGCTGAAGTATCATGATACCCATAAGCTGAAGTATCATGATACCATAAGCTGCTATGTTTTGATATGCTAACTCATATTGAAAAAAACTAAAACTTCCACATAATTGATATACTAACTCATATTTACAGAACTGAAGTATCATATACCATAAGCTGCTATGTACTACGAAATTTGATAGTCATGAGATCACTAATTGATTAATGAATTTGATAGTCATGAGATCACTTGTTGTAATGAATTTGGTGCATCCACTTATTAAAAAAATGTAGTAAGTTTGTCTGTATATGAGGATATTTGTGGTTTGCTACTCCAAGCTAATGAAAGCAACCGTAAATGCACAACCACCTTTTTGCAAGGTATAGTATAGTAGTGGTAATTAATTAATGATGAGCCAATATATCAGAGCTTTAGAGACAGATTTTTGGAGTGTCTCATGTTGGTGACTTGAGTTGGTAATAAGTAGGCCATATATTAGTACTCCAGTACTCCACACATATACCTATAGGAGATTTTTGGAATGTACTGCATAGTTATTGTTATGTGCAATAAGACTTGAGAAACATTTAATTCTTTTTAATTATAATTATGATGATGTATCAGATGTCAAGTACTAGAGAAAAAGGTTGTATTAGCCAGAAAGATGGAAATAAAGGAAAAGGAAAGAGGCAATTACTTGACACTGAAGCACCATCGGAGAAAAATTATAGTGGTCGACTTGGAAAAATAATTAATAGAACTCGAAAAGGTGTTACAATGTCTGCGAGAGCTAGGGCTATGAAAGCTAGAGAAGAAGTTTTAGCCCCTACTAGTAAAAATGATCGAGAGAAAACTCATATGGAGGACTTTACTATCCCCAACTATGTTGATAATGATTCAAATGATAATATTTCTGAAAAAGAAGATATGTTGTTTAGTGATAATCTATTTCAGAGAGAACGTGAGGATGATGAGGATCGAGTTGATGATACTGATGATGTAGAGGGTGATGACATAGGGGAGGAGGATGAGGAAGAACAAAACGTACACAAAATTGATGATTGGCAGTTGATTAGAGGGATAGATGGAGGACCTTCAAATCCTGATTTACTTACCGGTTTTCGCGCTCATGTTGCACACTACATATGGATTGGCCTGGTTAGATGCACATCTTCTAATGCTTTTTTAATCCATGTATTCATTAATTCGTGTATATTAATAATAGTTTTTTCGTTCAATAGGATCGAGGTTTGTTGACATGCCACAATCGAAGTGACCAGTTATCTTCGTGGACTATAGAACAAGATGATGTTAAACTTCTGCTTGCAAAAACACAATTAAAACATTTATCAACTTGTATGTTTGAGCACGTAAACTTGCCTCTGATTTCAGCTTTCGTTGAGAGATGGCATCCTGAAACAAATTCATTTCACATGCATGTGGAGAAATGACCATCACTCTTCATGATGTATCTTATATACTCAATGTACCTGTAGTGGGTAACCCTCTAATTACTGAGAATACAGGAACTGCGGTATCATTGATGAAAACCCACATGGCATCCCTCCTATATATGTTTATGGATGAAATAAATAAAAATTGGAAGAAAGGTACCATAAAATTCAATGTTGTAAAATCTAACATATCTAATCAAAATGTAAATTCAAAACATACTGCAATAGGATTTTTGTTATGGTTGGTTGGTGCTGCATTGTTTGTAGACAAGACTCATAATGCAGTGAATGGACATTTTTTTACCTTTTCTAATGAATTTAGAAGGGGTTAGTAGTTATGCCTGGGGTGCTGCAACTTTAGCTTATATGTATCATCAGCTCGGAAAGGCTTCACGATTTCAAACTAAGCAAATATGTGGTTGTTTGACATTACTTCAGGTAAGAAATATATGGTTATTGATTTAATTTTAATACATTTGAACTATATATTATCTTAAAGTATTTAAATTTTAATGATGTGTGTATTTGTTATTTGAGTTAATAGGCATGGATATATGAATATTTTCCAAGATTTAGGCCAACGGAAAATGGGAATTGGGCGAAACAACCACCATATGCTGCAAGATGGTACCTGGAAAGATGAAAAAGACGAATGATGATTTACTAATTTACAGAGCTGCGTTAGATTGCATGACGGTGGATGAGGTTAATCAAATACTTACTCTTTCATTTTATTAATTGTTTTTGTCATAAGTTTAGAAATTACTTGTGTATCAACATATTTTATTTTATGTAAGTAGGTTACTTGGACCCCCTTTACAAGAGATCCGAGCAAAGATGTTCCAATTTCGCGATATTGTGGAATCATTCACTGTCGGTCCATTACTGAGCCATACATGCCTATTCGAGTTTTAAGACAATTTGGATATGTTCAAGTGATACCTCCATGTCCTTTTGTTCCTAATAAAGTGTATAAGGGATCCAATATACATAAATATAATTGTGTACATGATCCGATGATTACAAATTGGAGAACATGGCAACAACATTTGATGCAACCTGGTATTCTTGGGTCTTTTCATGCTCGTTTTACCACAGAAGTTGCTGATAATTATATAAGTTGGTTTAAGGATCGCACACATCCTAAAGTACAACATATCACAGGGCCAAGTCCAATGCATCAACCTATCCCATTCAATGAGATGCCTGATAGAGCGGTATAATAGTTTATGTTAAATTTGTGTATTTATTTATGATGACATGAACTAAATAGAGGCAATATAATATGTGTATTTACGTCCCCGTTTTGAAATGATGACAACGCTTGCAATACTTGGGTGCACGTGCATATCCACTTCATCCAGAGATACGCGATAGGACTGATAAAGAGACATATTATCGATGCCTCAACGAGTTGACTATTGCTTTGGAAGATTTAATGCCTGAACTCGAAGACGATCGTCGTCGAAGAGGAGTCAGTCATGCATATGGTCATGGTGATAGTGTACATGGTAATTGATAATTGTATTTTTATTGTCTTAGTTTTAAATATTAGTGTTTGAAATTTATTCTTAAACATGTGTGTTTAACTTATATTTTTTGTTCCATATGTTACCATCTTGATCAATTATTTGGTTGATGTCGCCACCTATATATTGAAGTTTAGAAGTAAATCATTACTTGCAATTATAAATATGGTATATGCCAAAACATGAGACATTATTATATATCAAAGTGAAATGAACTAAAATTGAGGGAGAACACAAACTTTAAACGCGTTAATGGTGTAACTATGAAATGAAATCCTACTGCTCAAACCATGCCATGAGAAATGAAACCTATTAAAAAATTATGTTCTATCTAAAATGTTCCATTGATCAAACCTTCCCCGCAAATTGCTTTTCCAAAAACGAATCTCAGAGTTACAGTAATTATCCCATCCAGGATACAGTGTCGGCAACGGAGCACCATCATGCATAAGGACTATAAAGTGACGATCAATAAGTCCCAGGTTGATGTGCAACATTGGAGGTTGACTCCCGCGATGATATTCTAAATGCAAGAACGTAAGACTGCCAAAAAGAGTATAACATGTGACAATTTTCTGATACCTAGTTGCAACCACAAACCCATGGTCTAACATACTCAACCACTTATCCTCTCGAGCAAAAGAATTAGGTTGGAACTAGTCAAGCCCACGAAAGGATCTACCGAAACCAAATTGACCACCCAACATTTCAAAGTATAAATGCCGTTGGGAATTCATTTCCTCCAAGAGCTCATTCCTAACACGCATCCACTCATCTGGATTTCCATACTCATGATAAGCAATACATCTAAACCCGCAATTTCCGTCGCCGATGACATCCACATATGGATTTGAGTGCTTGTTTGTTGTTTCCCAAATTTTTTTGCGTTTTGAAATGGGCCATATTAACAGTTTTTTTTTTATTATTAAAAGAAAATCCTAATTAACCATGGTTATGTTAGATGTAATTTTAAATGCTGTATTTAGCCTTTTATTTTGTTGTATATAGCACTTATGTTTTTTAAATACGTGTGTAGTTTAGGAGAAAGAGAGGAAAAAAAAAGTATAGTTGTGTACAAACCTACTCCCCGTAAAAATAGGAGAATAGTTTTTCTTTAAATAAAATTACCTTACTAATTTAAAGTCATATGAGATTTGATAATATTTGATTTTTTTTTATTTTTCGAAAATGGGATAAAAGTTTGAACTTTCACTTCTCAACTAATTTGTGGAAAAGGATTATTGGAGGTAGCTTTGTTTTTTCGTTGTTTTTTGTCTTTTTACCCAAAACTTAGAAGTTAGATGTCACGGGTTAGTTACAATTATCAAATATATTGTTACTCACAAATTTTATAATTAATTCTATTAACTTTTCGTAATAGGCTATGTACTAAGAAATTAAAAAATGTACATTATTGAAGTGTTGTGAACAATAGGCCACAGGTTCGAATTTCCCTCCCCTTTTTTGTACTTTGTATGGCTTTTGTGGCTCATATGGATCAAAAGAAAAAGTTGTTAAAAATAACATCTAAGGAATTGGGGATAATAATAACAACTTCAATGAAATTTGAGTAGCATAATGTTATTTTAGTGCTTAGTAAAAAGGTTGAAATCAAAAAGCTTGTCTACATATTTTTATTCTTACATATAATTATAATACTTTATTATGTTTTGCTTTGAAACATTAAACATTCAAATTGTAATGGATTAGTGGTTAAACTCTCACATTTCATATCAAATGTCATATGTTCTAATCCTAGTAAAAGAGTATCACATGGCACCGTTCCTGAAGCAGGCCGCCTTTTAATATATTTGTATAAATTACTCACCTTGATTCTTTTTTTTAAAACATTTGCTTTTGCTCATATATTAAAGAAAAGAGAATGTATTATGTCGGACTCGTCCGACCATAATCTTTGGTCGGACGACTTTCAGGTGGTTCCAATTTTTTTTCAGTTAGTCTTAATTTTTTTTCAAGTAGTCTTCATTTTTTTTCAGGTAGTCTTCATTTTGTTTTCAGTTAGTCTTCTTCTTTTTCAGTTAGTTTTTGTACTTCAGTTAGACTTACTTTGGGTTTCAGTTGGTCTTTATTCTTTTTCAGGTAGTCTTCATTTTTTTTTCAGGTAGTCTTCATTCTTTTTCAGCTAGTCTTCATTTTTTTTCAGGTAGTCCAACTGAAAAAAAACAAAGTCCAACTGAAACAAAACAAAGTCCAACTGAAAGAAACACAAAGTCTAACTGAAAGAAAAAAAGTCCAACTGAAAGAAAACAAAGTCCAACTGAAAGAAAACAAAGTCCAACTGAAAAGAAAACAAAACACTAACCTCGAGTTCAGGGCCATGTCATTCATACCCAAGCATTTCTCAAGTAGTTGAAGGAGTTTTCTCAAGTAGTTGAAGGAGATTTCTCAACTGAAAGAAGCCTTAATTTGAGTTGAGGGCCATGTCTTCCACCACTTCTGGAATTAATAAAAAGAACCATGGCATTGTTATAATAGTAGAACAGAAGCACCAAGAGCACTTTGTTCTAGGCTAACAACTCCTTATCACTTCCAAACAACAGGTGTCGAAATCTATTACTATCCTTACTATACACAACCATTCTAGATAAACTAAATCATCTTCACGACTTCACCCAAAATCACCAAGAGCACAGCCGATTTCGCACATTTGCGAACCACCGAGAAATGCTTGCGAAAATGTGCGAACGAGAGAGAAAGTTGTGAGATAGAGAATCTACCATAACTTGAATCTACGGTTGATCCGTCACCGGAAACCACCGAGGTTGATGTTGTCGCCTCCATTTTAATATACCCGGGCGTTTCAGAAGATTGAGGTGCTGGTTTTGTGGAGGGAAGTCGAAACTAAAATTGTATAGTACTGGGCTCAGCCCGTCTGACGAGAATATTGGGTCTGACGGTCTGACCCAATACTTTCACTAAAGAAAAATACTCCCTCTATTCCATAATATAGTGCTTACATCTATTTTAGGTGTCCCAAAATATTGTGCTTACTTCATTTTCTATTAATTTGTTTAAGAGAAGGTATTGTGTCAGATGGTCCGACCATAATCTTTGGTCGGACGTCTTTCAGTTGGTTTCAATTTTTTTTCAGTTGGTTTCAAATTTTTTTCAGTTGGTTTCAATTTTTTTTCAGTTGGTTTCACTTTTTGTTCAGTTGGTTCCAAAAAAAATTCAGTTGGTTTCAATTTTTGTCAACTGAAAACATCAAAAAATCAAAGAAAACCAAAAATCAAAAATACCAAATGAAAGGTAAAAATGTCTAAATGAAAGAAAAACAACATCAAATGAAAGGATAAACCAACCAACTGAAAGAATAGATCAATGAACTGAAAGAATAAATCAATTAACTGAAACTATAAAAACAAGTAAAAAACATCAACTGAAATAAAAGAGACATCAACTGAAACATTATAAGCATTAACTGAAAAAAAAAATCAAAGTTGTGGAAGAGTGAGAAAGACCAAATTACTCTGAAATTCGACAAAGCAATTATGGAAAACAACATTTTAACGAAACTATTGGATCAATTGATCAACAAAGATCACGACGAGTTGCTACTCAACAACAAGGAAGCTCAGTTTCAACTCACTGAGTCAGTGAACTAGTGCGAAGCTAAATCTTTCGAATCAAGAGTTTGAGAGGATGAAGAACGAGCATGAGGAGAACATTAGGGAAATTAAGATTTTGAAGAAGCAAAATGTGCATTTGAGTGAGGAGAACCAGAGTTTAGAAGAAAAATTAAGGGATTGTAAGCTGCAAATTGAGGGTTTCAAGAGGAAAATGATGAGATTGGAAGAGGAGATTGAAGAAATTAGGAAGAGAGAGAATAAAGTTATTATAAGCATTCTGAATGTTTCTACGCGAAGTGATGAGAACTTGTTTTGGGCTCAGCCCATCTGACAGTAAGCATTGGTCAGACGGTCTGACCCAATACTTTGACTTTGTTTAAACTAATTTATCCTTAATTTTTAAACAAACTTCCCAAAATATTCCTATCTTTCTTTCAAAATGTGCTCATATTCCTATCTTTCTTTCAAAATGTGCTCCTATTTATAGATTTGCACCATTTCAAGAAAGTATTTATTGCGTTTTAGCTTTTTAAAAGGAAAAAGAAAATAAAGGGAGTAGTTCCAAGACAAAAAGTACTTTATTCAATTTTTGTTTTAGAATCCTACTACTAGCTCCCTTCAATCTCCTTAATTTCCATGAAAAGAAAAAAGTAAGCATTATATTATGGGACAGAGGGAGTAGTAATATATAAAATAAGTTTTTGTAAAACTAAAATTAATTTAGTAAAAACAAGTTAAGTTAAGTTTTTTTGTCCTAAACTACTTTTAACTTTCAAGTTTTTGCGAGAAACTACCTTAGAAAAAATTTATTGTCCCAAACTACCTTACTTTTACAATTTTGTTATTGACATCTAACTAATACCAGTTTTCGACATTGACTTTATCTTTTTAGTTCAAAATTGTGGGAGGAAACAAAGGTACCCTTGTCGAAATTGCTTGAGATTCGAGGAAACTGCGAGGGTGATTGAAAGGGTGATTGTTTCGATTTTAGTTTAAGTAGAAGAGGAATCTATTGGTGGTAAAAAGTGTCGATATAGACTGAGAGAGAGAGAGCACATGGAAATGGTAAAAATAGGGTGGGGAAAATAAAAAAGGGTTTGAATAGGTCAAGTAATATTACGTGATATTAGAAAAATGGAAAAAAGAGAGTCAAACGCCGAAAATCGGCATAGGGTGGCTATCAACAACAAAATGTTAAAAATAAGGTAGTTTGGGGTAACCAATTTTATATGAGATAGTTTCTTGCAAAAACTCAATTTTTTTTCTTTTGGGGAAATGGGATAAGAGTTTTAACATTTAATTCTCGATTAATTTGTGGAAAAGTACTATTGGAGGAAGCTTTTATTTTTCCGAAGCTTCTTGTTTTTGTCTTTTTACACAAAATTTAGAAGTTTGATCTAGAAATAAATAAAGAATTATTCACCATGATTATTATTTTTTGAGACATTTGCTTTTGCTCATATTCCAAAGAAAAAGTAATTTATAAAAAATAAGTTTTTGTAAAAATAAATTAAGTCAATAAAAAGAAGTGAAGTTTACCAAAAATAAATTTAGTAAATGTAAGTTTAGAGTTAAATTTAACAATGATAGTTATGTTTAGCAAAAATAAGTTTAGTGTAAATGAGTTCAGGAAAAATAAGTGATGTTTTGCAATAATAAGTTTATTTAACAAAAATCGACTCTTTGTCTTAAAAAATACTTTAGTAAATAAGTTTAACAAACATAAGTAAAGTTGACCAATAAGAAATTTAAATTTAACAAAAATAAATTGAGTTAAGGAAAAAAAGGTGAACAAAATAAAGCCTATAAGTATGCAAACATGAATAAGGTAGAGAAGATTAGAGTAAAATTAAGAAGAAATGATGGACCAAATTAACATAAAGAAAATTGGTATGATGTTCCAACAAAAAAAAATCTAATAATTCAACCTTTGGGCCGTTCACTCAAATTCATCCCACCTTTTGATTACTTTTTAATAATCCGATATTTTAGCATAATATGCTTGAGTTTGCGTTAGTTGAAGGCAAGCTGGTCGCCACTCATGTCTTTGAAATGATCGGTTATTTTCAGACAATGGAGAGGTTGGGTTTTCCTTATAGCTAAGAGTTGGCTACTGACAGTATTCTGCACCCATTTCATGACGGGTTCAATCAGTTTCGATTGAACTTTAATATGAATGGGGTGACAAAGACCCTTGCTGAGTTACATGGGATGCTCATGACTGTCGAGCAAAACATCACTTGCACCTAAGAAGGAAGTTCTTATGGTTCAAAAGGAAAAGGGTTTTAAGAAGGAATGGGCTGGCAAGAAAAAGCAAGATAAGGGTAAGCAAGTTGCCACTAAGACTGCTGATAAGCCACAGGCAAAGGCAAAGCCAAAGCCAAAGGTGGCCGCAAATGCCAAGTGCTTCTATTGTGATCAAATAGGTCATTGGAAGCGTAACTGCCCAAGTACTTGAAGGATAAGAAGTCTGGGGCTTCTTCTTCAGGTATCTATGTCATTGACATTAATTTAGCAAATCTACTTCTTGGGTATTTGATACCGGTTGTGTTTCTCACATTACTTCGAATGTGCAGGGACTAAGAAGGAGTAGAACCTTGGCTAAAGGAGAGGTGGAACTGCGAGTTGGAAATGGTGCAAGAGTTCGCCGTTGCAGTTGGGACTTATAGTCTACCTTTGCCTTCTGGATTAATATTAGAGCTTAATAATTGTTATTATGTTCCTGCTATTACCAAAAACATTATTTCTATTCCTGTTTTGGATAATGAAGGGTTTTCATTTACAATTGAGAAAGGTTGTTTCTCGTTTATTTGAATTCAATGTTTTATGCCACTGCTAAAGGTCTAATGGTCTATATTCCTAGACTTAGACAAAGATGTCCTTAACATAGACAGAAAAAACATAGATCAAGCGATACTAATCCTACTTACTTATGGCATTGTCGTTTAGGACATAAACGCGAAACGCATTCAGAAGTTCATAAAGATGGACTTCTAACATCTTTTGACTTTGAGCCATTTGATGTGTGTGAATCATGTTTAATGGGTAAAATGACAAAGTCACCTTTTACTGGAAAGGGTGAAGGGCCAGTGATCTATGGGCCTAATACATACTGATGTATGTGGACCAATGAGCACAAAAGCTAGGGGAGGGTTTGGATACTTCATTACTTTTACGGAGATTTAAGTAGATATGGATATGTCTATTTAATGAAGCATAAGTCGGAATCATTTGAAAATTCAAAGAATTCCAGAATGAAGTCCAAAACCAGCTTGGCAAAACAATCAAAGCACTGCGATCCGATCGTGGTGGTGAATATTTGAGCCAAGAGTTTAGTGATCATTTGAAGAGTTGTGGAATTCTTTCACAACTACTCCCCTGGAACACCTCAGTTGAATGGTGTTTCGAAAGGAGGAATCGAACTCTACTTGATATGGTTCGGTCTATGATGAGTTTTGCTGATCTTCCAATATCCTTCTGGGGATATGCTCTCGAAACTGCTACTTTCACACTTAATAGAACTCCATCAAAGGCAGTAGATAAGACACCATATGAGATATGGAGTGGAAAAGTTCCAAACTTGTCTTTTCTACGTATTTGGGGATGTGAGGTTTATGTAAAGCGTTTACTTTCAGAAACTGCCCCTAAATCAGATAAGTGTTTCTTGTGGGTTATCCCAAGGAAACCAAGGGCTATTACTTCTACAATCGACTGAGGGCAAAGTGTTTGTTGCTCGTCGTGGTGTCTTTTTGGAAAAAGATTTTATTTCCAAAAAGGCAAGTGGGAGTAATGTATTTCTCGAAGAAGTTCGAAAGAGCAACAAATGGACATAGTTCATCCTATGTTAGAGCAGAAACACAAGAGCCAGTGTGGGCTTGAAGTAGTTCCTCCTTTGGAGGAATCTTCTCCCATAACTGACCAAGTGTTGGAGGACGTGCATCCCGTACACGAACCTCCTACTGTCCCACTCGAATCTAATTCGTGCGAAAATTCTCAAATTGTTGAGAAGAAAATTTCTCCTGTTGCACCCCTCGTAAGTCTAGTAGAACAAGAATACCAACCAAGAGGTTTGTTGATTTCTTGTTAACCAAAAGTTATGAGATAATGATTTTAGAATTTGAGGAACCTACTACTTACAAGCAAGCTTTGATGAGTGAAGACTCCGAAAAATGGCTTGAAGCCATGAGGTCCGAAATGGCATCCATGTCTGAAAATCAAGTATGGGACTTGGTAGATTTACCCATGGGGTTACACCTATTGGTTGCAAATGGGTTTTCAAAGTGAAAACAGACAAGGATGGTAATATTCAGGTTTACAAAGCAAGGTTGGTTGCAAAAGGGTTCAAGCAAGTTCATGGTATAGACTATGACGAAACCTTTTCACCGGTAGCCATGCTTAAATCCGTTCGGATACTCCTAGCGATCGCCGCCTTTTATGATTACGAGATTTGGCAAATGGATGTCAAAACCGCTTTCTTGAATGGGTTCTTGAAAGAGGATGTGTATATGACAACCGGAGGGTTTTGTGGATCCAAAATCCTAGGAGGTATGTAAGCTTCAAAAATCCATTTATGGATTGAAGCAAGCATCCGGAGTTGGAATCTTCGTTTTGATGAGACAATCAAACAGTTTGGTTTTCTAAAAAGGAGAAGAGTCTTGTGTTTACAGAAGGAAAGTGGGAGTAACATAGTCTTCTTGGTCTTGTATGTAGAGACATACTTCTCATAGGAAACGACATTCCCATGTTTGAGTCAGTCAAGGAATGGTTGAAAAGTTGTTTTTCTATGAAAGACCTTGGAAAGGCTGAGTACATTTTGGGGATCAAGATCTATAGGGATAGGTCTAAGAGGATGATCGGACTTAGCCAACGAACTTATATAGATAAGATCGTCACTAAGTTCAACATGGAAAACTCTAAGAGAGGCTTCCTACCCATGCAACATGGGTGTCGCTTAGCAAGACTCAGTGTCCTTCTGGCCTGATGAGATTAAGCGAATAAGTAAAATTCCTTATGCGTTAGCTATAGGGTCCATTACGTACACCATGATTTTTACATGTCCAGATGTTTCATATGCCTTGAGCATGTGTAGCAGATTCCAATCAAATCCAGGTGACGCACACTGGAGTGCAGCTAAGAATATCCTAAAGTACTTGAGAAGGACTAAGGATAATTTCTTAGTGTATGGAGGTGAAAGTAAGTTAATTTTGAGGGTTACACAGATGCGAGCTTCCAAACTGACAAAGATGATTTCCGATCCCAATCTGGTTTCATCTTTTGTCTAAATGGAGGGGCAGTGAGCTGGAAAAGTTCAAAGCAAAGCACTGTTGCTGATTCTATAACGGAAGCTGAGTACATTGCTGCGACAGATGCAGCAAAGGAAGCCGTTTGGATGAAGAAGTTCATTCTGGAGCTAGGAGTAGTGCCTAGTGTTGGAGATGGTATTGTTTTACATTGTGATAACAATGGTGCCATAGCTCAGTCTAAGGAACCAAGATCACATCAAAGTGTAAACATGTACTTAGAAAGTTTCATCTCTTCGAGAAATCGTTGAGAGAAAGGATGTAATATTGAAGTTCATACGGATAGCAATGTCGCTGATCCTTTGACTAAACCTTGCCAACCCAAGCATGAGAGTCATACTAGGGCTAAAGGCTTAAGCATATAGGAGAGTGGGTTTAATTGTGTACTATTTACTTTTAATTAGTTCACAGTTATAATTACTCGCTTTGATATGTTATGTTTATGTTTATCAATAAAAGTTTTGTTCTTATTTAATCTTGGTTTAGTATTAAATAAAACGTTCAAAGTATTTTATAACGTTTGATAGGATTGTCAAATACGTGATTTGACAAATGGAACTCTATCTAGTGAACAAGAGTTATAATATACCTTTGTCCCTACTTCGAATCATTAAATTTGGACGTAAATGATTCATCTTCATGGACTAGATTGCAAGTTTATTGATAGCGCAGTTTCAGGGGATATGGGGGCATAGAGATGTCTAGTCATTTACATAGACATGTATAGTTGATAATTGTCGGGCAGACCTAGTGGGAGTTCTCTAAAAGGTTTATGAGAATCTCATTAATATATTTAGTGGATTCCTTTGACATGAGTATGCCACTCTTCTTACTTAAGGATTAGTATGTTTTTAACATTGCAAAACGTTGTGCCGTAAAAGGAGGCTAAAAAGGTAGTGATCGAAACTGCTATGAATTGTGTTGGAGTATTGGTTATACAAAATGGGATAAAGTCCTCCTAAGAGTTAGGATTGGTGTCTTGACCTCTTGAAGAGTGAGAACTGAAAATGCATGGCCGTGCTCAAATGGATTAAGAAGTTAATCATTTGTTTCGACAATTCGAATTCGGATTTCAAGAAACAACTAGAATATTGGTATGGTTTACATACGATGTTACCATGTCATCAAGTTAGACTCAAAGCGACTTAAGGAGTTTGAAGGTTACACACTTGTTCTTAGACAAGTGGGAGATTGAAGGATTTTGTCCTCGATCAAGTGTAACAAACTAAATATATATGGACAATTATAGAGATAATATATTCAATAATATTAGGTGACCGCAACGTTTTGCTAGAAGCTAATTGTGGTTTGTTGGACTAGTATAAATAGGACCAACTACTAATGTATATTGGGTCCTATGAGGTCACACAATGTGACAACCCTTGGAAATTACTCGAATTCATTTGTGAAATGGGTTGACGGTTTTTAGATGGGTGGAGTGAAATGTAACTCATGAGTTTATTAGGCTCATAATGTGTATGACATTATGAGGCAAATAAAGTCTCATGAAGCACCTCCTTTGTAACCACCTTATATAGTAATATGGGGGTTACAAAGTGAGTACACTTACATTACATTTCCTAGAGAGAAAAATTAGTTTTTCTCCCTACTTTTCATCTTCCCATTCGATTGCCATCAGTGGCGTATCCAGAATATTCAAATCGGAGGTACTGTGACTAATTAAATTAACTTGGTCTCAACTTTAAAAAATATTCTACATTAAAAATATTACAATCCAAAACATTGCTCATCATTCCATGTCATAAATCCCAAAATACAAAAAATTCATAAATAAAAATTAATAACCAACAATCTATCCATCTTATAAATCAATACATTTAAACTAATTCATAAACACATTAAAGATTTAAAGTTGATTCATTTGGCCAATTCCTATATACTAGTTTTAGTTACTATGATATTACAATTGAAAACAACCAAAACAAATCTAATTCATAAATTAGAAGCAAAAGGTGCTTTAATCGAATTTTAGTACTATAACCCTAATTCAGCACAAAGTTGCAGAAAATGTGACTCAATCATCATGTAATGTAGTAAAAAGCAGGCCAAATACCTTATTCTCAACCCACCGACACTAGCAACCCAGAAAATTAAAGTATTAAACCAAGCAATTAAAGACTTAATCAAATTACATGTTTCCCCTAAACAAAATTAACTAACCGCAATCCGGCGACCGACATCGACAGTTCCGAATTTCGAGCTCCGGCGTTTCCAAGCAGCAGCCAGCAGCGCAGCGGTAGGGGCGGGGCGAGTGGCGCATGGCGATTCGGCGTCGGCGAGTGTCGACGACAGTCCGGCAGGTGGCAGACCTCTCTTTTGCGGCAGAATTCTGGTGGGCGGGCAGGCGCCAAATTTTTTTTCTTAAGAGTGGGGAATGAGGACTGAGAATTCGGAGGATAGAGAAAGTGAGAAAGTCTGATACATTGGCCTTTGGGTCTATTTTACTTTGGGAATCAAAAAGTATTTAAATTCTAATAAAGACAAAAGTAATAAATGCCTTGTTGGGTCATGGCCTCATGGGTCTGCAGTTTTAATTTCTTTCCTTTTGGCTAACCCAAGACTGTGTTTGACAGTCTACTCACACGCAGAAAAAAGTGCAATGGTAATATTTTTTATTTTTTAAAATTTTCCCTTTTTTTTTTTGCTTCGGGGGTACTACAGTACCCCCACGACCCATCTAAATCTGCCACTGATTGCCATACACCTAAAAAGAAAGAGAATTTTACTCTCTTTTGTACTAGCATACGTGGTGATCCATGGGTTGTTCGTGGACCAACATTAGAGGAACGATGTCTACGTTCTAAATGATCTCCACTAGAAAGCTTGTGGTGTAAGAGGAATTCACGCATCAAGAGGTATTATTCTATATACTCTTATTAGATTCATGTTAATTTATGCAAAAATCTTAGGTTCTGTTTAAGTATGTGATACTTATTTTCCGCATTAAGCATATCTAAAGTCCTACACTTCCCTCTCGTGGTAAACCTCCCCTCCCTCGCCTGCATGTCTTGGCCACCACGGCTGGCGCTGGCGCTGCCGCCGCCATTGCCACGCTTGCTTCTTCGGTGGTGCTGGCCTAGTTTCTCTCTGCTCAACCCATGGCAGCTGCTCGACTTTCCTTCCTCTGCTTTGTGGTGGTTGCTTCCAGTCTGCCACCTCGTGTCTATTCTTCTCCCCTCTTCTTCGTTTCTCTGATGATGAGTTGCCGCTGCCGTCGCTGCTATATCATTATCGGTGTTGGGTGTGCTGGTTATTGTGTGTTATGGACAACAACATGGTTGTTTTCTTGTTCTTATGCTCTAATTCGAGCTCCTCTTTTCGCTCCTATAGTCCTCTCTATGGCTATGTGATTTAAGGAATAATGAAAATCATTTTAAAGGTGTTTCTGTCTAGAAATTAAGATTAATGGTCTGTGCTGAGCAAGTCCTTAAGTCTGAGCAGGGCTGGTTATCAGTTCACCGGAAACCTGCAAAACACAGAAAAACTACCCCGGGGGTTGTTCCGGGATCGCCCCTTCGACGCTCAAGTCAGTTGATGATTGAGGTAGAGAGAGAGAGTCTAGAGTGAGAAACTCAAGTTAATTAGGTGAGAATTCAATACCTTTGCATTGATGGGACAAGAGGTATATATAGTGGTGAGAATTCCTAGAAAGTGGTGTGCTGGACAAGACAGCTCACTTAGGGATTGATGATACCTTTTCAAGGGTGATTCCTGTGGGACCCATGGATCCCCAAATATTGGCCAGCCAGGCTGTAGCTTGGTGAGACCCACGGAGCTGAGGTGGCAGTGACACATGGCGTGAGACTCTTGGAGGGATTTACTGGGCCCAAACATTTAGCCCCACGCCAGGAAGGGGCAGAAGGGCCGTCCGACCGGGTGAAGCCCCTTGGTGGCGTAGATTTCTCCTCGCGATCAGATGACCGACCTCCATTGGAAAGGATTAGAGGGAGACCAGGTCGGGCAGGCGCCGACCAGGTCTGTGATTTCAGCGTGGCTTACATAGCGAACCGACCAGGTGTTTCCGTAGGTACCAGGTCGGCATAATGGGTCCCCTTTGATACCTGGTCGAGAAATTGAGAAGGGGGAACCAGGTCGGACCATTGTGTCCAGACGTCTTCAATTTCAAAGTTCGCAAAGGGGGAACCGGCTCGGATGACGGACTAAGCCCCAACTTGACCGACCAGGGTCCTTGAAAGACAGACCAGCTCGGCTGAGGGGCTAGAGGGCCCCTTGACTGAGCGACCAGGTCTTTGAAGAGGAGACCAGGTCGGCTGAGGGGCTAAGGAGCCCCTTGACTGGCCGACCAGGTCTTTGAAGAGGGTACCAGGTCGGCTGAGGGCTAAGGAGCCCCTTGACTGACCGACCAGGTCTTTGAAGAAGGTACCAGGTCGGCTGAGGGCTAAGGAGCCTCTTGACTGACCGACCAGGTCTTCGAAGAGGAGTCCAGGCCGGCTGAGGGGCGGAGGAGCCCCAGGACTGACCGACTGGGTTCCGGATGGTTGACGCGGCTCGGACAGGGGCTAACGAGCCCTGGAGAGGCTGACCAGATGCCCCCTAGCACTTAGTGACTTATGGCTAAGTGAAGGGAGTTTGCAGAGACCTGGTCGGGCAATGGGTGAGGTAGCCCCATGTGACCGACCAGGTTCTGGATTGACGGGCGATGCTCGGACAGGGGCCAACAAGCCCTGGAGAGGCCGACCAGGTGCCCCCTAGCACTTAGTGACTTATGGCTAAGTGAAGGGAGTTTGTAGAGACCTGGTCGGGCAATGGGTGAGGTAGCCCCATGTGACCGACCGGGTTCTGGATTGACGGGCGCTGCTCGGACAGGGGCCAACAAGCCCTGGAGAGGCCGACCAGGTGCCCCCTAGCACTTAGTGAATTTTGGCTAAGTGAAGGGAACAAGCAGAGACCTGGTCGGACAAAGGGTGATAGAGCCCCAAATTGACCGACCAGGTTCCAGATGGACGGGTGTTGCTCGGGCAGGAGCTAACATGCCCTGGAGATACCGACCAGGTGCTTCCTAGCACTTAGTGAATTTTGGCTAAGTGAAGGGAACAGGCGGAGACCTGGTCGGACAAAGGGTGATGGAACCTCAAATTAACCGACCAGGTTCCAGATGGACGGGTGTTGCTCGGACAGGAGCTAACATGCCCTGGAGATACCGACCAGGTGCTTCCTAGCACTTAGTGAATTTTGGCTAAGTGAAGGGAACAGGCGGAGACCTGGTCGGACAAAGGGTGATGGAGCCCCAAATTGACCGACCAGGTTCCAGATGGACGGGTGCTGCTCGGACAGGGGCTAACATGCCCTGGAGAGACCGATCAGGTGCTCCCTAGCACTTAGTGAATTTTGGCTAAGTGAAGGGAACAAGTAGAGACCTGGTCGGGCAAAGGGTGATGGAGCCCCAAATTGACCGACCAGGTTCTAGATGGACGGATGCTGCTCGGACAGGGGCTAACATGCCCTGGAGAGACCGACCAGATGCTCCCTAGCACTTAGTGAATTTTGGCTAAGTGAAGGAAACAAGCAGAGACCTGGTCGGGCAAAGGGTGATGGAGCCCCAAAATTGACCGACCAGGTTCCAGATGGACGAGTGCTGCTCGGACAGGAGCTAACATGTCCTGGAGAGACCGACCGGATTTCTCCCAGCACTTAGTGAGTTTGGCTAAGTGAAGTAAATTTGGAGATTGCCATCTTGTCCGACCGACGCTTTGAGGAAACTGATATTATATGACCGAGTGGGTGACCTTGAGCTGGAAGTCAGTGATGGCCACAAGGCATTTTTCAGCTGGGTGGTTGAGCTTTCCAAAAAATTCGACGGTTCATCTTCCATGGGCCGCCTTTTTGGAAGGGAAATGGTGCCATCTGGAAGCATTTGATAGGCCCATGAAAGGGCGCGTCCCGAGGCAGGTCTATATAAAGGTACGGAAAGGAGAGAGAAATCATTTGTGCATCCTTTACAAATTTTTCTCTTTCTCTCTCTAAAAGCTCTCCCTTCTCTTTAACTTCTCAGCAGATCTTCCGATTTTCATCGTGGTGTGCTCTTGGAAAAGGTACCTTCTCTTTTTCTCTTCTTCGAGTCCTCTTGGACGTCGATTCCGGTTCTGCTTTTTAAGCTATTAACATAGCATTCTCGTCCGGCCTGCTGATCCCCTTGAATTTTTCCGACCTTCCCCTCATTTGTTTCGAACTGCATGAGAAGTTGGTATGTGGAGATTGCGGCTTTTGTTCTGTTCAGGGTGGGTCATCCCATAATTATGTTGTATGGTAGAGGGATGTCGACCACTAGAAAGTCGATCGGTAGGCTTCTGCCCTTGCCTTTCTCGCCCATCCGAGTGGGGAGCTTTATTGATCCGACAGGCTGTACCGAGTTACCCCCGAAGCCTATGAGTGGCTGGTCGAGTGGTGTGACATCCTTCTCACTATACTTTAGCTTCTTCAAGCATTCTAAAGTGATGATATCAGCGGATGACCCGCTATCAACCAGGACACGCCGTACCCGTGAATTGGCTACTTTGAGCTCGATGACCAGGGGGTCATCATGGGGTACACTGACTGGCCGACTGGATTCCCCAAATGTCATTATGGGACAGTCCGACCGGCCTGGCTTGACTTCTAGCACTTGGTGCTTGAGATTTTGGAGGTGGGCTTTCCTAGCTCGACCGGTTAGGCCTCCTGAGGCAAAGCCCCCTGCGATGACTCCAATGAATCCTTCCGTGTCCCCACTATTGGACTGACCGACCTTCTGCTTTCCCTTCTCTTCGCTTGTGTGCTTGAGGTAGCGGTTCAGCTTCCCCTAGTCAGCCAGGTTATTCAGTCCTTTCTTCAGCTCTCTACAATCTTTTGTGGTATGACCACATTCTCGGTGGTACTCACACCACTGATTTTTGTCTCTCCTGTAGGCTGAGGTCCGGATGGGTGGGGGATTGGGTAGCATGGATTTATGTTTGATGTCCAGGTAAATTTCTCTCCGATTCTTGTTGAAACGAGGATCATTTCCATGATCAGTGAATCTGTCTGACCTACCGCCCGTTTTCTGCTGTTTGGGCTGATCTCTGCTGCTTCCTTCTTCCTTTCTCTTCTTACTTCCCTCTTCCGAGTGACGACATATGTCTACCGCCTGGATAAATCTCTGAGCTTTCGCCATGGCCTCGGAAAAAGTTTTGACTTCACTTTCCGCCAATGTCCATCTGAGCCGGCCAGGCTGCAATCCGGACATGAGAGCTGCGAATGCAACAGCATCCTGCAGGTCGGACACTTTTAAGGATTCCTCATTGAACCTTTTTATGTAATCAGCTAGACTTTTCTCTTCTCTTGTTTGACCCCCATGAGATGTAAACTCGTCTTCTTTTGCCTCTTTCCGGCCACAAATTGATGGGTAAACATGTCCTCGAGTGCCGCGAAATCGGTGATGATTCCGGCTGGCAGCTCTTGGAACCAGTTCAGCGCGAGCCCTTTCAGAGTGGTGGGGAAGAATCGGCACCATGTGGCTTCGCAACTGGTCTGCACACTCATCTGGGCCTTGTATGTGGCCATATGATCTTCTGGGTCGGTTAGGCCCGCAAATTGCTCGATCAACGGTGTTTTGACTTTCCCTTGGGTAGGGGTGTCAATGATTTCTCGACTGAATGGGGTCATGAACTTCAAGCTTCCATTGCCTAGCTTTAGAGGTTTGGATTGCGCCGAGTCACTTTGCCCCTCTCGCTGAGCTGCCTTGCGATCTAAGAACTGACGGGCTTCATACCCTTGACTGCGACGCTTCACGTTAAGAATGTTCCTAGCGTCCTCCGGCTTGCGACTAGGATTTCCCCTTGGTGACCTAGAGGCATGAGTCTTTTCTCTCCGGAGGGCAGCCTCCCGCTGGGCCGACCTCTCCCCAGGTGGAGGGCGCTCATCTTGCCGAGAGGGTGCCCTGTAAGACCGACCAGGTTCTCGACCTACTGACCTTTGCCGGTTAGGCTGGCCCTGATTGCGTTCTTCCCTGTAGGATTGTCTTGGGACATTACTGTCGCGTTGCTGGAGGTTGAGTTGATTCTGACCTTGTCCCTGTTGAAGGGTGGTCAGCATCTGCATGATGCTTTGTTGTAGGGTCTGTTGCAGCTGGGCTGCTATGAGTGCTATATCAGTTGTGAGTAGGGGTTGGGGGTCAACATGTTGTATTTCCCGAGAGGGGGATGGTTGCTGCTCCTGGGAGAGTTCTAAGTTAGGGTCCAATGTATGAACTGAGGGGGATCGGGTTTGTGCAGACCTCCTCTGTTGGGGTGAAGGCTCCCTCTCGGTTCGTTGGGGTTGGGCAGATTGTTTGTTACGGGCGTACTTGGATGGTGCCATAGCTGATTAGCACTAGAGTCAAATTCTGCAGAGTAGCAAGTAAAATTTTCTGAGTGGTGGCGAAGTAACTTTTTGTACTATCCCCACAGATGGCGCCAAACTGTTTCTGTCTAGAAATTAAGATTAATGGTCTGTGCTGAGCAAGTCCTTAAGTCTGAGCAGGGCTGGTTATCAGTTCACCGGAAACCTGCAAAACACAGAAAAACTACCCCGGGGGTTGTTCCGGGATCACCCTCCGACGCTCAAGTCAGTTGATGATTGAGGTAGAGAGAGAGTCTAGAGTGAGAAACTCAAGTTAGTTAGGTGAGAATTCAATACCTTTGCATTGATGGGACAAGAGGTATTTATAGTGGTGAGAATTCCTAGAAAGTGGTGTGCTGGACAAGACAGCTCACTTAGGGATTGATGATACATTTTCAAGGGTGATTCCTGTGGGACCCATGGATCCCCAAATATTGGCCGGCCAGGCTGTAGTTTGGTGGGACCCACGGAGCTGAGGTGGCGGTGACACATGGCGTGAGACTCTTGGAGGGATTTACTGGGCCCAAACAAAAGGTATGAATAAAAGATCATGTTTTTCACTCTTTTTGTATTGAAGAACTTGAATTCATCATTTTATATATGGGTTAAGTTGTTTGTTTACATTCTCTGTGATTCAATCTTTAAGTTATTAGTGCAAGCTTTCAAATCAGTTTTTTGTTTCCAAGGAATTCAATCCGTTTTATGAAGAAAATCTTGTTTATAAAAAAATTAAAAATTGATTTTTTTTTTTTAAGGCTTTGGCAAATTCAGTTGAAACTAAATTAGTGATAGTACATAAAGGACTCCATGATTCCCAATTCAGTATGTGAGAAGATTAATTGGTTGGTTATCATTATCAAGCAATCAGAGTTAGGTTATCAGATTGAGGTTGCATAACTATTTTCAAGTTGTTAACAAACTATGGTTGATATTACTATATTAGATAACTAGTTTTTTGACCCGTGCAAAATGCACGGGAAGTATTGTGTTTTATAAACTTAAACACTTATGTGTATTTTGGTTTAGAAGTATTTTGTCCTCATGAAGATGTAATTCTCGATTTAAAGTTTAATCTTTACAATAGTGTATGGTGAATCGACCTATTATTACTATTGAACATTTAGAAACAATAAATTTGCATGAAAGAACATTGTTCTTGTAAGTTTAATTGTAAGTTATGGATCTTATGCATTCATAACATTGCAATTAGTCCAGTCTATATATGACTAACTTGACTTGTCATACCACATATGAGGACGTAATTGATTATGCTAAAAAGTTGCTTTTATTAATTTTTTTATATATTAAAATAGTGTCATTAAATTTATTTGGCAATTAGAAAATACCAATATCAATGTTCCGTGCAACTGAGATTAGTACTCTAGTACTAAGAATAACACGACTTTTGGAATTGTGCTTCGCACTCATCTAGCAGAAGCTTACCAAGTCACATTGAGCATTCGAGATGTCCGTAATAGAATATTTTGTGATACTAATATTTAGTGTATGAATATAGACACATTTTTTTTTACAGAAAATATATTATAATCTTTTTTTTTTATAAGGAAATATATTATAATCTATATACTACATGTTGTTGCAATATATCTATATATATTAAGCATTTGCTTAGAACTTACTTCTTCTAGTAGATTTTTCTTACATTATTAATCTCCTCTTCTGCATATAACATTATGCATATGTTATTATATTAAACATTATACAACATAGTTATATTAAGCATACATTATACAACGTAGTCATACAACGTTATTAATCTATATATTACGGGCCTGTTCTCCCCAACTTATTTTAAGTTCAGTTCAATTCAATTCAATTCAATTCAGTTCAATTCAGGCCAGTTCAATTTAGATCAGATCAATTCAGTTTAGTTTAGTTCAATTCAGCTCTGGACAATACTTTTACTCTCACATATCACTATTCATTTCAGTTCAGTTCAGTTCAGCTGTTTTATGCCGAAGAGAACATGCTCTACATTATGCATATGTTATTAGATTAAACAGTATACAACAGAGTTATATTAAGCATATGTTGAGCGTTTCTTGAGCTTTGACCACATAAAAATTTAGTTAACTCGTATTTATTGATCGTGGTTGTTCTAATAATAACATCACATAAAAAATGTTTCTTCAAAGTTTAAGTGAAAGAAACTATAATATACCCATGTTTTCTTTCTTTAATAAAATGAATATAATTCAAAATCAGAAAAGACTTAGATGATTGCATTACCACTTGAGATACAATTGAGTGGGCTTTGAGAGGAGTTAAGATGATACATGTAACCATGCTTAGAGTAGTTTGAAATCTGACCACATACCTTTTTGATTCATTGATGTTTGATCCTATTTGTCCTGATAACATCGACATGAAAAATGTTTCATGCATGAAACTTATGAAAGTTTGTAAATGATAAAAATCATTGCAATTGCATAAAATATTTTTACTAATCATTAGATATATCGCTCAAAGGACTTTGCCAACTCGAGAAGATATTTGTACCTAATGATGAAAATGTAGACAACTGATCATAATTGTCTGTAGGTCAAGTACAAATAAATTAAAGTTAGGTGGGCTATTATATATATGTCTATTATATAAGAGAAGGGGTAAGTTATGGTGTCCCCCTTATTATATAAGTTGCTACAATTTACTCTCAAAATATATATAGTAGAGAGATATAAAATATATGACAACAAATAAATCACACTATTATTTTCACAATTTATAAGATATATAATGACAAATATTATAATAATAGTTCGAATCCCCTTTTATCGCCCCCTTTTTTTTTTATCTATCGCTTTCTAGCTTTCCTTTTTTCTATGTCTTTCTAGATTTTTTCCTTCCTCTACGTCTTCAAAATGAAATTGCTTCAATCAGAATAATTATTCGAATCTCCTTTACCCCTTTTTTGTTTCTCTATCTCTTCTATAGTCGATAGTGAAACTAAATAAAATATATCATCTAAAAAGAAACAATCATTTTTTGAAAAATGTAGCATAAAAAAGGGAGTAGATTAGAAAGCTATTTCATGCTCCTAAACTTTTCTTGAATTTAGTTGATTTACTCTATTATAAAGTATTTGTGTATGACGTCTCAGCTAAAACTTACATGGTCCTCCAAATTCATTGCACTACCATAGAAGAATCGTACTTTATATTACCTCAGTTTTTTCAATAGTCACGCTTTTCTTTTTTTCGTTTTTTTTAATTGTTACTTTTTCAATATTTCGTTATATGATAATATATCACACCAACTTTTTAATCAACCCAAAACCTTCCCTCCTACCCTATTTATCTCTCTGCTTCAGTATTTTAACGCTTCCTTTACATTTTAAAAAATATATTTTAAGCAAAAAT
Source organism: Beta vulgaris subsp. vulgaris (assembly GCF_026745355.1). NCBI lineage: Eukaryota > Viridiplantae > Streptophyta > Magnoliopsida > Caryophyllales > Amaranthaceae > Beta > Beta vulgaris. The sequence continues at coordinate 16,869,795 of NC_079206.1, forward strand.
ATTAATAAATTATTGTAACACACATTATATGCTAATTTTGAAAATAATTTTCTTTGGCATTTGGCAATAAACTAAGGGCCTGTTCTCTTCACCTTATTTTCAGTTTAGTTCGATTCAGTTCAATTCAACTTTGGACAATACTTTTACTCTCACATATCACTATTCATTTCAGTTCAGCTCAATTCAGTTTAGTTCAATTCAGTTTAGTTCAGTTCAGTTCAACTGTTTTAAGCCAAAAAGAACATGCCCTAAGTTGTTGACTCCAACACATTAAGCAAAAACGATTTGCATGTTGCACAAACTTTTTTTTTTTTTTTTTTTTTTTTCTCTATTTTCTATTGACAACTATACTCACCGCTATACCAAATGAATTTTATTTGTAAGATTTTGACTTCAAGTTTTGTTTTCATTAGAAAATACATTCCCCTATTTCACCCCTTTTCTATTTCTCTATCTGTCTAGCTTTTCCTTCTCTATAACTTTCTAGAGTCTTCTTCTTATACCTTTCTCAAATGAAGGTACCCAAATCAGATAATTACAAACCAAAACATTGACAAAATTGCTATGGGAATTATTTCTGTTTTTCCTTCTCTATAACTTTCTAGAGTCTCCTTCTATACCTTTCTCAAATGAAGGTACCCAAATCAGATAATTACAAACCAAAACATTGACAAAATTGCTATGGGAATTATTTCTTCTTGCCGACATGAAAGAAAATTGGCAAAATCTCATGAAATTTTTCATCACTCGTCAGTGCCTTATACTGGTTTTTTTCCATACTCAAATATAGTTTGTCCCTCAAACAATACTTAGGCGGGAGGTTTTAATAATTTTGAAATAAGAGCATGGGAGCAATAATTTTGATTTTCTGCATATAATGGAGAGTTAAAACTGATATACCTATTGATTTGATTACCTTAGATTATCGGGTAACTATATCAGATTGACAGATTTAGGGGGATTCGATTTTTTATTTTAGGAATTGTTTTTATTATGACTGTGTATTTGACTCCTAATTTCTGACCTTCATTCAGATTATGCTTGATTGAACTTCCTTATTTATCTTCAACTCTTACCAAAGCTGTTGGTCTAATTTAATTAGTAAACGCGGATCTTCTATGATTGTAATAGTAAGCCACACATGAGTATAGTTTACCAAAGGCATGACATATCATCAATATTAAAATATGAAGTTTATACAAAGGCTTGACACCTCAGCATTTTTAATATAGTCATGACACCTAAGCAAATCCTTATTGCTTTATATAGATGGATAAATTGAGGTTGATTTTAAAATTCAACTACTATTTTGGTCCGGGTGATGCCCAGTTCAGTTGTAATTGTCAAATATATTATTATTCATAAGTTTCATGATTAATTTTATTAGTTATTCAAAATTTTCTATTTTGTGCAAAATTGGATAATGGAAGTTATGGTATGATAAGCTTTTTTTTTTTAAAAAAACTTCTAAAGAAGTAAGAGATAAAAATGACAATTTTAACGGAATTATAAGACATTATTATGTTTTATTTTGAAACATTAAATATTGAAATTGTAGTGGATTAGTTATTAAACTTTTTCATTTTATTTCAAAGTTTCATGGGTTCGATTCCTAATAGCTACTCGTTGTTAATACTTTTAATGAAATTATAAACATGTGGCACATATTTTAGAAAGTGCTATGTAGCACCGTTACTTTGAATATATTTGTATAGATTAATCACAATGAACGGTTATGTTATTGTTAGAAGAAAGTGGTATTCAGTTTAATATTGGGAGGATTTCTATTACTGAAGTAAGTTAGTATCATTAGTCAAGTTTTGACAAGAATAGCTATTTAATTATTGTTGGTCTGGTGAGGTGTCGTTTATTGAATTCAAGTACTGTTGGAGCAATGAGGTTATGCATTCTTGGAGAAGGATTGTAGAGTTGCAAGCAATACTTCAAAATGGGTAATAAAGGTATACATTGTCCCTCTATCTTATAACTACCCTTGTCCGTGTAATGACAATTTGTATCAATTTCATGATTTTATTAAAAGAAATTAGAGTTCTGGCTTGAACTTATTATGAATTAGAATTTTTTGCACGCGATGCGTGCTTGAATTTTTTTCGAACATAAACTCAATTTTCTTCGGCATAAGAGTCAAAATTTGAACATTAGACATACGAAGTATAATTGTTTTTAGTTGCAAAATTTGATTGGTTTAGTTTCTGTCACTTAAGTGTCGCACCATTCTTTTTGTTTTTTTTTTTTTACTTTTCAAAGTTAAATTCTATGAATAAAATAGAAATTTTTTTGAATTTATTTATTGATTTCTAATATTATAATTTTTTAGTTGATTTTTGAACTAAGTACAATACTTCATAAATTGTGAAGAAAGTAAACACTTTGATTTCAAGTCAATTTTTTCATAGGTTGTAGTTTGTAAGTGAATTTTTAAGTTTTTGTAAAGTTTCCTCATTTTAGTGATTTGCATAACGTAAATTATGCAATTTTATGATTTTAGTTGACTTGTGAGTGATTATTATAATTATATTTTTGATATTTTTGTTTGAAACCCCCTTTGATTTGTAAGTGAATTTGTAATTGAGATATATTTATAAGTTTTGGCTATGAAAGATAGATTTATTCGAAAATTTGAAATAAGTAAAGGTTTTATCCTCGTTTTGCTACAATATGTCGATCTTGTTTCGTATTGAAGAATATTCTGGTTTCTAAGATCTAATAGTATAAGCTACTCAATGACCCACATAGATATTATATGAAAGTTATGGATATCCAATTATAATTATTCAAGTAAGAATTGTCAATATAATTCCCTATGTCTTTATAAGTATAATATTGTGGGGAAATTCGTATGCCCTGCAACACGGGATAGACTTAAGTGAATGGGATGATAAGCTTATGGAACATAATTAGGTTTTCGCTAAAATTCTTCTATACATAGTTCTATATGAGTTTCATCTACAGTATGTTATTGAGTGACCGAGTATATCATAATGGTCTCGTGTTTTCCGATTCAAGCTCATTATACAAATTCCGAAATATTTTCGCGATATAAAGCCTAGATATACTGGTTACCAACTTTGAGGAGTATGGATTTTACTTTGGAAAAGATATGATGAGTTTAAAAGTTCTGATTCTAATCTAAGAATCTAAAATAGTGAAATATATTCTATTGAAAAATTTGGATGCTTGAGATGGTTAAGGGTCTGTTCTCCCCAGCTTATTTTCAGTTCAGTTCAGTTTAGTTCAATTCAGTTCAGTTCAATTCAGTTCAGTTCAGTTCAATACAGTTCAATTCAAATCAGTTCAGTTCAGTTCAATTCAGATCAGTTCAGTTCAGCTCTTCACAATACTTTTACTCTCACATATCACTATTCATTTCATTTCAGTTCAGTTCAGTTCAGATTAGTTCAGATTAGTTCAGCTGTTTTATGTCAAAGAGAATAGGCCCTAAGATTATAAAAAGGTTGAGGTTGGAGATTTCAAAAGTAAACTATTATTTGGAGATGTTAAGTATTACACAAATCATGGTTTGAGGAAACTTTAGTTGTACGCAAGAAATTCTACGATAACCATTGGATCTAGCAACAAATGATCTTTTGGGATCATAAATTGAATATGAACTTGTAAAGGTATATCTCTCTGCAACTGATTTTTGAGGAAGAAAAGTTCATATTTGACAAGTTAAGTAATACCTCTTTGTATTTTTTTTATCTTTCCTACTTTGACTTTGCACGTTTGCCAATGTACTTATTCTACATTAAGGTTATGTTCAGTTCACCTTATTTTTGCTTATTTCAGATCTAATCAGATCAGATCAGTTAAAATAAGTTTAGATCAGATCAGTTCAGATTTTGCTTATATTTAAAAATCATTATATCTTTCATAACATAATAGTAAAAATTCTAATAATTGAATATTAATAAAGTACTCATTGAGACGAATCAAACAAGACCCCACATGACTATATTTTTTCTTATATATTGAGAAAAATCTAAAAGATAAGATCTTGTAATCAGATCAGTTCAGATCAGACTAGATCAGATCAGAAAAAATAAGTTCAGATCAGATCAGTTCAGATCAGAAAATTTCAGGTGAACTAAACATAGCCTAAATATCTTTCATTACATAATAGTAAAAATTATAATAATTGATTATTCATAAAGTACTGATTGAGACGAATTCATCAAGACCTCACATGACTATATTTTTTTTCTTATATATTCAAAAAAATCTAAAAGATTCTCTCTAATTATGAATAGTATCAAGATTCTAAGTGAGAAAGATAAAAAAATACAGAAGGCGTATTATTCTTAAGTATTTTCGAGAAAAATCTTTGGAATCGGTTTTTTTATAAGATTGGTATGTTGAAATAGTTGTAGGATAAATTGGTTGTTTAAAAAAGTTCTATTTAGGAATATGAGTTGCCATATGAGAAGGATAAGTTGGACAATTAACGTCGTAATATAGAAATAAAAGTTTATATGAGAAGTTTATGTTAGGGATGTAATAGCTCAGAATAGGAGTAAGGGATCTAAGGAGTAGCAAAACTGTGTAATGGAACTATAAAAAAAATTAAGTTGTGAGAAACTATATGACACTTAGGAATCTTATACTATGAGTATTAAACTAGGCTAAATCAGGAAAAGTATACGAATTTACTTTCTCATTGAGAGAAGAAAAGATATAAAAAGGAATGGGAGGGGAAAAGATATAAAAAGGAATGGGAGGGGAAAAGATATAAAAAGGAAAAATCGTGGGAGTATACGTAGATTTTGTGAAATGGAGTGTTTGACTAGTACCTAAGGATAATTTGGATGTAGTTTTATATAATTGGGATTAATAAGTTTAATTGAGATTAAAGAGACAGGCCACATAAATGACAACACTATCACAAAGTTGAGTACACATTGTGTAATAGAAAATACAAGTTTAGGTGTATTTTGAAAACTATCAGATAGTTATAATAACAAATAATCACATTGAACTCAGTTACTATAATTTCACAAAATCAAATCGTTTGGCATGAACGCGAATGGAGAGTGGTACCACACAGTACCAGCTGTCTCCAAACGATTGAGGGTCGTCACCCCACCTTTTACTGTTCCGCTTGCAAGACTTAACCGGACATGTCCTATAACTCCAGGAGTTCGCCCATCCTGGAAGGCAACAATTAGGGACTCTACCCGCCCTAACTCGGGTGCATGTTCACGCCTCACTTTCGTATTTATAATCTAAGATATTTAATGATTCATACTTTAATCCTCAATACTCAAAATTCTTATCAACTCATCCTTGATACTCAGAACTCTTATCAACTCCTTTCAATTACCCTTACTTTGATAGTTGAGAAGGTTTAGGGTTTTCATACTTGAAACTAGTTTTTAACATAATAACTTTAATTGAACTTAACCAAGTAAGAATGATAGTTCTTATCCACAAGCTTTCTTAACCACTAAGAATGATGGTTCTTATCCACTTACTTTCTTAACCACTAAGAATGATGGTTCTTATCCATAACCACTAAGAATGATGGTTCTTATCCACTTTTGTTGTAGTATGATGTTGGAAAGAATTCTAACTACTTAAAGGACCAAACCCTGATGAATACTTAATATAACTAACAAAATATTTGAACCTGCTTTAAAATTCAGACTATTACAATTATAAAAAAGTAATCCTAAGCATTTGAAAAAGTAATCTATAGTTTCAATAAAAGTAACCCCTTTTTACCGTAGAAGTAACCTCTTATAATTACAAACGTAACCCACACTTTCAGTAAAAGTAACCCCTTATCATTACAAAAAGTAATCCCCAGTTTTAGTAAAGTAACTGCTTAGCATTTGAAAAAGTAACCCTTAGTTTCACTAAAAGTAACACCTAATAATTAGAAGAAAAAAACCTAGATTCAACAAAAGTAACCCCTATTATGAAAAGTAACCTCTCTGAAAACGGATTCAAAAGTAATTCCTGTTACAAAAAGTAACACACTTAAAACAAATTCACGATTGGCTTTTTTTAGGGGACACGGGTTTCAATATAAAACCTAGCTTGGGCCTTTTATTAGCTGGCCCCACCATTTGTTCAAAGTGTGGCCTGCCTTATAGAAAAGTTAATTTTAATTATTTATTACTTAGTTAAAATCTTACGTATAGTCTGCTCCATAATTTAAGCTGATACAATAATCAAATATATAAAATGGGTTATTATTCTTGAGTTAGTTTTGCATGGACATGATCCACATTAATATTATTGTGGACCAAAACCGCTCTCCTTTAACATAATGATCGTTTTTTTTTTCTTCATATAGTAATTTTTTAAAAATCTTATGTTACACCATACAGTCACTATTTACCATATTGATTCTTTTTTTTTTAATATAGTCATCACTCTTTCTTACGTTAGTTTACCGTAACGAAATGTTCATTTCCTGACATGATAACCTTTTTTTCACATAGTCAAGCATTACAATTTATGTCTATTCATCTTTAAAATCTATTTTTCTTTCAATATACGGACCTTTTTTTTTAAATAAATCACGGAAATTAGCATTAGATTCATGCTAATTTAGTGTGGACCAAGTCCATATAATTTAATTTTTACTAAATCTAAGACAAAGCGATACTTTTGTAATTTTGAATATGGAGTGAGGCCTACCACTTTCCTTCTTTTGTTCAATGGAGAGCATGTTTTGTAAATAAACTAGTATTTTACCCCGGACGAAGCCCCGGGTAAGTTATAATTATTAAATATATTATTCATAAATTTTATATTTGATTCTATCAGCTTTTCGTAATATTCTGTCTAGTGCGAAATTTAAAAATGGACATTATGACATGATAAGTTGTTCAAAAAAACATTCTGAGAAATTGGAGATAAAAGTAACAATTTCAATGTGATTTGCGTAAACAAATGTTATTAGTTAATAAAAGGGTTAAAGATCAAAAAGGTTGTCTACATGATTTTATAATTACATATAATATGAGACTTTATTATGTTTTACTTTGAAACTTTAAGCATTGAAATTGTAATGCATTAGTGGTTAAACTCTAGATCTCACATTTCATTTCAATGGTCGTGTGTTCGAATCCTAGTAATTACACATTGTTAGTATTTTTTTATTGAGATTATAAGCATGTGTATTATAATCTTGAGAAAAGTGCAACGTGGCACTGTTCCTTTGATAGGAACGCCTTTTAATATATTTGTATAGATACAAAGGAAAGCTTCTCGTGCATGGTAATTGGTAAGATTTAGTTGTATTTCACAATTTTGTTCTAAATTATATCAAACCTAGCCCTACACAAAAGACACCTTGAGGTTGGATATTTTCCTTATCATTTTCCTACTCTTAAAGGGATCTTACTTATTATATTATGTAAAGTTATATATAAGAAATTCAAATAAAATAAGACACTTATTAAATTATGTACAATTTAGAAAGTGTTTAACTAATTAGGTATCTATTTTTCATAAATTATCATACAAGCGGTTATTTTATTGTTGAATGGACTTATATAAGACATCTTTGTGGTGGTTGGCTTGTTTGATCATCCATTCAAAACATCTTACGTACTACGTCGCACTTTTAGATAATAAGAGGTTAATAAACAGATCGAAGATCATTTCAATCGTAAAAGTACAATCTATATCACAATTTGATGCAACATTCCACAAACACCATTACATAAATCACAACCATACAGTATATGTGATAAATAAATATATATAGTTCTTGCGAACTTCACTCCTGTAGAGTCTATGACTAACCTTATTATAAATTACTAATAAGAAAAACAGTAGAATAAGAAGCTAGCCATAGATTTTCAACAAGGTTCATTGAGATGGACATAAAGTACTACTCAAGGCATGTATCCTCCATGACCACCCCCTTCCCCCACCAGCACCATAGCCACCAGAATGGGCGCCACCAGCGGCAGAGCCACCTCCGCCACCAGATCCACCACCGCCACCAGCAACATAGCCTCCTTCACTAGCACCTCCTCCGTGTCCACCACCTCCTCCACCACCACTACCGTACCCACCTCCTGCTTCGCCACCTCCATATGCTGCACCACCACCACCACCACTTCCGCCTCCACCACCTCCAACGTGTCTGCCGGCCCCACCAGCACCATAGCCACCTCCATGGCCCCCACCTTCGCCACCTCCATAACCTCCGCCATGCTCTCCTCCATCCCCATAAGCGCCACCACCACCACTACCACCACCACCACCACCGCCATAAGTAGCTCCACCGCTAGCTGCCCCACCTCCATGGCCTCCACCTTCACCACCGCCATAACCACCTGCATGGCCACCTCCAGCCCTAGATGCCCCACCAGCTCCACTTCCACCACCACCGCCTCCACCATATGCTGCTCCACCACCAGCAGCACCGCCTCCTTCACCACTTCCGCTACCATATCCACCGGCATGCCCACTGCCTCCATCATGAGCTACCCCGCCGCCACTTCCACCACCAGCTCCGCCGCCGTAAGTTGCCCCACCACCAGCAGCGCCACCTCCTTCACCACTTCCACTACCATATCCACCAGCATGCTCACCACCTCCACCATGAACTGCCCCACCACCTCCTCCACTTCCACTACCACCACCACCAGCATAGGCAGATCCGCCACTAGCTGCACCTCCTCCACCACTACCTCCACCATATCCACCAGCATGCTCTCCTCCTCCACCATGAACTGCCCCACCGCCTTCACCACTTCCACCGCCTCTGCCACCGGCATACCCACCTACACCTACACCAACATCAACACCAACACCAGGATGTCCTCCAAGTTCATACGTGAGGAGGGCCCTGGTGGCAGTGCATATGCCTATGCCTAACACTAAGAAAAAAACAACACAAGAGATTTTATGGTATGCCATATTGAGATTGTTTGTGATGGTCTACAAATGCTTAGAGAGAAGGTATTTATAGGCATGGGATTAACTGATTAAGATTAAAATTGCGCGTTACTCGCACTCAACATAACAAAAGTGAAGGATTACTCTATAGTTCCCACTATAAGGTCCTCTACTCATAGCAAAGCCGCAATTTTTCGAGTTGTATAGTATTATTATTCATATTACAGCAAATAGTGACGGTATTGTGCCACTCTGCTGTCTCCCACATTCAAATTTCAATGTATTTTCATTCAAATAATTGCTTTATTTTCTTGCATTTAATCGTACAATTATATTAGTTCGTTCCACATCACTCCCCAATTGGAGAGAGATAATCCTGATTAGGTAACCTTATCTTGTTCCTTGTTCCTCGTTCGTTTTAGGTAAAGTGTTAATGCTCTTGAGTTTCATATTCACTCTCTTTGCTTATGCTAATACTATAACTTTATAAACCCCGCATTTTGACAGAGGCTATATGTCAAGCATTAAAAAAAAAAAAAAAATCTTATAGATCATTAATCAAAAGTGATCTTCAAGCGTAGGTACATATTCGCCACTTTGTTGTCACGTTAAACTTCTTGTTTGTTGACTTTATTACACTAATCCCGAGTTTTAGCAAGTATTTGAAAAATAGTCCATTTTATCGCAAATACACCGTAGTACATATTGTGGTATTCATTATTGATAACTGAGTGAAGATGTTAGATGTCATTATAATGAAGTTTTTTTTTGACGGGGCCTACTGAAGTTATTAGCTAATTAAAATAGTATGTGAAAGAAATTTTGAAGTGCAACAGTATCATGTTTGTCTCACATCTTAAGATAATTCAAAGAACTTATACTTTCTAACCCAGATGAGCTACTCAGTTCTACTTCTAATATTTAAAGCCATGTTAGTTGATCATTTTGTTCCTCCATATCTCTCCTCTTTTCCTTACAATTGGTATTAGAGTTGATAGTCTAACTGGGACTTTCGCACTGATTGGTAATTGTCGTTGGAGCTTCGGCTTATGCTGCCGAAGCTGACTTGTTAGCAATCTCCTTACAGCCTTTTGGATCAAACTAGTTCTATTCTATGGGAAATGCTGTGCAGGTTTTGGGTGTTTGAAACTTGAGAGGAAATTGTTAAGTGCAAGTGTAACAATTAAAATTATATTCTGTTTATTTTATTTTTACTTATTTCAAATTGATTAGATCAGTTTAGAAAAATAAGTTGATATCAGATTAGAAAAAATAAATTCAAATCAGATCAGAAAAATTTAAGTTATGATCAGATACGTTCAGATCATGCATATATTTTAAAATTTATTATTATTGTTATTATTATTGCTGCCACATATTATACGCTCCTCCTGTATCTTTGTTTAAATTTTGATTCATGAAACCCAAAAGTCTATTTGTTTGTTTAAGAAAGCTATGATTTTATGGAGGATGATTCTTGGAGATTGAGAGATGACGATACTTAAGGAGTAAAGGAAAAAAATTAGCGTATAAGGTAACCTTTATATCTAGCATTATATGTGATTGCTCGTATGTATATCAGTATAACATTTTATGTCCAACGAATACGTGTATGACCATGCGTACATGTATGTATGACTATGTAATACTAATCATGTGATGTTATGCTATAAAGTTTGATGTATATGATATTATGAATGTTATATGTGAATTATGAAAGTGATGTGAATCTTGTATGATTTATGGGTGTTGTTTGAAAATATTAATACACGCAAGTTTTATAAAATGTAAATGATTCTGCTGGCTTGAAGTTATGAATTAAACTGGTAAATTGGCAAGTTACAGGTGGAAGGAATTCTGTTTACGATGTACAATAAGGACCAAAAGTGGTCGAATGTTAATGATATTATTCTGTCCAAAACCCGTACTTGCCAATGAATAAACTAAACTAACGTAAATGGTCCTTGTTGGTAGATTATTCAATGTTATGTTTTCTAGCAGTATTTCCGAACAATTACCAAAATGATGTAGTATATGTATGTGTATGAGAATATATACGAACTAAAATTGTTTTTACGGGCTAGAGTTAGGTTATTTTGTTTTTTTATTCATTTTAGGTTATTTTTGTGTGTTGTTTTTTCTATTCTATGTAATTATTCAGGTATCATGAAAATAGCTCAAGTTCAGTTATGACATGGATGCTCCGGATGGATTATGTTGAGTTGACTCTGAATAATTTGGGATTTTTATCATACTGTGTATTTTGAGTAATCATTATTATCCTAGTTGAGAGTTTGTATATTTTAGAGACGATTTTAAGGCTATTATTTTATTTGTGGGCCCATAACCCACAACTTAAGTCCCATTTCCGCCGCTAATTATGAGTAATTAAGGTTATGGATTTTTGGGACGTTACAATAAACTAATGTTGTTAGCATCACCTTCAAATTTTCCCTTACAAGAGATTTCAACTTATTTTTGAAAATAAAATTTACATAGAATCGGACAACGATATAAGAAGAATATTTAACAATTTTGTTTAAGATTATATGATTATATATATTTATAGGTTTATTTATAGAAAAAGACAATTGATTTGTATAACAAAGAACATGTTGTTAGTTAAATCCAAACATGTCATCAATATAAAAATAACGTCGAACTTTTATTTTTAGAATGTGTTCTTTGAATAGATTTTGTATGTTATTTCAATATTTTTTTTGTTATTATCATTATATGTTCTTTTCATTACTGCCTAAATTCTTATTAACAACGGACCTTATACATGAACAATATGTTCTTTTACCTTTTTTTTAGTACCTAAGATAAGTGTTCTTTTATTTTTAATTGTATTTTCATAGACTATGTGCTCTTTTTCGGAAAAAAAGATTTATGCTATAAGTATTATTATTATTGAAAGTTGTGCATAATAATAAAATAATATTAATAGTGATACTAGTAATGAATTACAAAGTAATAATATTATTAGAAATAAGATATGTATAAAAGATAATTTCATATCAGATCAAATAAGTTCAGATAAGTTTAGATCAGATCATATCAGAATAAACAAGATCAGATCAGATCAGTTTGAAAACAATAAGTTTTGATCAAATCATATCACTAAAAATAAGGTTAACTAAACACAGACTAAGTTTAATTTGTACCACAATTAAGGATAAAACAAAGAACTTGTAGTTTATAATTTAAGTGTGTTAATCCTCCCTATATCAATCGACTTTAGAATGGAATGCACAAAATTTGGGCCACGTAAGTGGTTTTTTCACTTCTCCTTGCCTCGCCTCTTTTTCTTTGAAACTTTCTTACATTTTTTTTACTTATAACAGTTTGACTTTTGAATTATTCACAAACTCGACTTAGTTTATCTTTGGTGATATGTTATTAAGGAAAAACATATTCATGTGAATCTTGTTATATTCGTCACAATTTATATTTTTCGAATATCTACTTTTTATAATTTTTAATTGTCGGTACTTAAAGATTTTAATGGTTGAAGTTATGCATTGACAAGTGTGAAAGTCAAACGGTTACAAGTAAAAAGAAATAGAGAAAGTAAATTGCAATATCTCAAAATTATAAACTCGTTTTATTAAGCTAAAATTTTGATTAATAATAATTATTAGCTAAATGAACATGTTATAAATTTGTGACTAAAAGAAATAAAAATTTACAAAATTGATAGAAATATGTTAACAAATTAGACTAACTATAACTAGTAATGAACTAGTGTAATAAGAATTTTAGGATAACATCAACTCATAATATCAACAACTAAATTAAAACAAAATAAAAAAAAAGGAGGAAACCCCCCTAAGTTTCTCACGGTCAACACCAACACCCTATCACCATTGTCTCCTCTTTGTCCCCTCCTCTAACAATAAGTAGATGTTGGAATGAGGTGTAGGATGAGCATCCTACACCAGCTCCAAAACACAAGGCAAGAAGAACAAAACGCACCAATGAACATGCAAAAAGTAATTGATTTGACAGCCAATGAACATTTACTTACTTCTAATGTACAGATGGAAAATGCAAAAAGTAATTGATTGACAGTTATTGTTCACCATTAAATGCGGGTAAACCACCATCCAACTTCTCATTTTCCCAAACTCAACCTCCATCATTTCACTTCCCTCTACATTTTCTCTCTCCAAAAAATTCAAAAGCTCCATAACCTCCATATTTCCAATTCACTATAATTATCTTCCACCATCCCAAAAATTATTCATAAATTTTGCAAATAGTTCATTCAATACCCAAATTTCGTTCAATATCCCAACAATTGAGTAATTTTCTCCTCCTTCATGTTTAATTCAATACCCAAATTTCGTTCAATATCCCAACAATTGAGTAATTTTCTCCACCTTCATGTTTAATGATTTCGTTTTTTAAATTTCGTCCTCTAGTTACTAAATTTCGTTTTTTTTGGGATTGCAAGAACATAAAGTGAAGAAATACCATTGGCCACAATTTTGAGAGCAAAGGGGAAAAATATGAAGAAATGCTCTACATCCAATAAAAGGTAACATCTGAACCTCTACTTTGAATATCTGTCTTTACACATTGTTCACTATATCACAAGGATTGTACTTTGGATGTCTGTTATTGTTCATTGTGTGTTATTGGCGATTTTATGGGGCTGCATGAAGGAATTTGATTTGAACAATTGACTTACATTGTTAATCTTTCTGTTGTACAATAATGGACTTCCATTGAACATATGAACTATATGTTGTTATTTTTATGAACATGCAAACAAACCGTGGTTACTTCTTATTATTTACATTGCTGTACATTAAGTGAAATTGATTGTACATTACTGGGGTAAAAGTACAAATGATAGACTATGGTTGCTCATTAAAATTCAATATATGTACAATGACACTAACAGTCCCATAAGTGAGAGTGAAACATTACATGCAACTAGGATGCCAAATGAATACTTTTATTCTATTATATTTCTTTGTACATTATTGGCTTCGTGGTTGTTCATTAACAAAATCAAAATGTACAATGACAACCCCCCATCTGAAAGTAACCCAATTCATGACGCTGATGTCAAGTGAGTAATTTGCAATCTTTGTTTCTTTGTACACTGGTGTGTTGATGTTTGTTCACTGATGAAATTCAATATGTACAATTACAGTCTCATACCTCGAAGTGCTTCAGATGCCATAATTGAAAGTGATAAAATTCAATATGTTCACCGGATATGACTCAATGTACAATTATTTTATTGAATATTCACTGGTTATGACTCAATGTACAATGTTATAACAAGATTGTTCAATTTCTATGCTTGAATGTACAATGTTGTTATGACTGAATGTTCAAGGTATTTTATGAAGCTGATATTGTTCACTAGTTATAACTCAAAATGTATACATTATTGTTTGATTGAATGTTCACTGGTTATGACTCAATGTACAAACGTTCTAGCAAGATTGTTCAATTACTAAGCCTGAATGTACAATAATGTTGTTATGACTGAATGTTCAAGTTATTTTATAGAGCTAACCTTGTTCTGTGTACATTACAGTTGCGTTAATGTTCACTGTGTATGACTAAATGTACGTTAGCTTCACTAACATGCATGCATAACTAAAAATCGTTGTCTAATGGTCTTTGTGTCATATCTCCAAAAAACTTTGGCCTTGCGAATCCCATATTCACATTTTAAGGCATAATCATTGTATAGTTTGTAAGCTTCTTCGTCATTAGCAACCTCTTTGAGTATCAATTCAAATGTCTCATATTCAACATATTCTATAGACACAAACAAAAAAAAACTCAATATGGGTATTAAAACAAAAGGTCAACACATACCAAAATGATTATAAACCAGTTAATGTACATGAATGTCAACAAAGCGTACATGCAAGGTACGTGCATATACATGCAACTGTAGATGGAGCTAGTAATGAAGAAAAGATACCCCAACCAATGATATAAGGATAAATCACAATGTACACTGATGGTCATTACTTTGATCAACACTCGTATATTATTGTACAACAAACCATATGCATTTATACATCAAAAAAATTGCTTCAACAAATAAATACCAGAATTTCCTACTAATTCATCTTCTTCTCTTTCTCCTCCATCACCTAAATCTCCCATTGCATTAGAAGGAATAACATTATCAATTGAAATCCCATCATTTCCACATATATCCTCCATTTTACAAATTGAGTACATAAAACATGCAAAGTTTTAAAAGTATAAAACAGAAAATAAAACCAAATATCAACTTTTGGAAATTTATGATAGAAATGAACGAAAATGAGGGAGAAATAAATGAATAACAAAATAAATGAGAGAGAGAATTGAAATGGTTCTTGAAAAATAAATGAGAGAGAAAGAGAGTGAATGAATGAGTGATGTAAGCAACAAAGTACAAAATTTTGAAATGGGGGAGCTAACCCACTTTCAAAAATACTGCCAAAAGCCAGTCAAATTTTTGGCTCCCCTAAAATTAATGAAACGACGTCGCTTAGGGGAAGGTGTAGGATGGTCATCCTACTCCCTTCCCCAGGATCTAATTTGCGCTCCTCTAGCCTCCCTATGAGCAAAACCACCACTCACCATTCTTCCACCTTCCTTTTTGTCCGATGAATCCATCTATAATAACCCATGGAGTAAGGTTATGAAATTCACTTTCCAATCACAAGAAAATCACAAAAAGACTTCATCTCTCTCACTTCTCCTCTCACGACACCACTACACCACCACCACTATACGCAGCACCTTTGGCACACCACGACTCCTCCGTCGCCCAAAAATCCACGCCAGCATCAGCACAGCCGCACCGTAGCGCCACTAGCACTCCCCTTACTCCTTCACACTTTCCCCTGCTTCGTTGTGTTTCTTACCACCTGCTCTCAGAGACTGACGCTGGTCGCCGCTGCCTTCACGTGCTGCCGCTTGCTTCAGCCGGACGTTGCCTCACGTCGGAGCTTCATCCCTGCTGTAAGTAATAAAGGTAAATGAACCTCTTAGTTTTCTCCTAATATCTGAAATTTATGAGCTTGTTTGGTTAATCTTCAAATGCATGGAAAATTATAATTGCTAGGAAGTAAAAATATATGTTGTTGTTTGGTTGACAAAAACATGGGAAGTAGAACTTCCTAGAAAGTTTCATTTCCTACAAATGGAGGAAATAACTTACTTAGGCCTCCTATGTAAGTGGAAATTTCCATGGGAAATAGAATTTTTCATGTCCAACCAAACAAAAAAAATGTACTTCCTTGAAAATAAAATTTCATGGGCAATGCAAATTCATGGGAAGTTATACTTCCCAACTTCAACTAAACGAGCCCTAAGTTTATAAAGGTAGCCTAAGGTTGCGAATGTTAAGTTCCCTCCCTGCCCATTTCATTTTCTACTACTAAATTCGTTATTTCCCTAGGAACACTACAAAAGGGGGTGGGGGGTTGAATTGTATGTGTAGATATAAACGTAACTTTTTGCGGAAATTTAAACTTAAACAAATAAACAAGCTAGAGGAACACAAGAGATTTTTACGAGGAAAAACTTCTTTGGGCCCAACAAGAAGAAAAAACCTCGACCACTAGGGATTTTAAACTCAACTCTTTCACTAATTAGGCCAAATAACTTTGTTACAACGTAATTCTATTCTCGAGCCACACCTTGAGTTCCTAAACTCAAGTTCCTGAGCCACTGTTCCCTGAGCAGCAGTTCCTCTCAACTTCACTCGAAGTTTTCTCACTCTTACTTGCTTTACTCAAAGCTTATCTCTTACAGAACTTCACTCAAAGTCCCCTTACCCCAATAACCAAAATACAATTGATCGAAATAAGCTTAGTGGAATTAGAGTAAGTAAGCAAAGAACAAATGGCTAATATGAGAGAATGAAGGCACTGACTTTAATTAGTTAAACTCACTAAATCACTTAGTCAGACACAATTTGGAACTTACTTAGACATCAATATTTATAGTGACAGTAATCTAGAACGTGGGAATTAAAAACGTGTATATGTGAAAAACCATTGTCCCATGATGCTTCTTCCGTCAAGGAACACGTTCCTTAACACATCCCATGATCCCATGATCCCATGATGTAACAGCCCGCTAGCTGCTAGCGGACACACACTCAACAACCATAAGCTGGAATCCAAATCTTAATTAATAAAATCGCAGCAGAAAAATATCCTTAAATACACCAATAACTCGACTAATATTCCCAAATATTATACATCGAAAATATCAATAATTATTCTCAAACCAACTATCTAAAATACAAGCTTAATCCTTAAGCCACTATGACACCTTGATCTTGCTCCACTTTAATTCCGAGCTCTGAATATCAAACCTGCAAATTAAGGGGAGAAATACAAAACAAACAAATTTCCAAAATGAGTGGAAAACTCGTAACCTTTACTTCAGCCCGTTATAAACATTTCATTTCTCAAATCATTTTCATTTCATTACACCGTTGGCATAGCTTACTCTCTTAAACAAATCAGTGGCAAGTACGAGCTTTAGACAAAGGACAAACACTGCCTCCAAGGTTCGTTATGGAGCCCAGCAATACTACCCCCAAGGTTCGTTATGGAGCGTAGCCGACCGTATCAGGTCAAAAGAAGTAACCATCCTCCACCCATACCTTGCCCACTCTCTATTTTCAGTTCATAAACTAAGCCAGCAAAATAGTTTTCGTATTCATATTCATCGAATAACATTTCCATAATCAATACATTCATAACTATGGCCATAGTACGAACTTAAGTATCAAAAACAAAATAAAGAGATCCACACACAGAAGGGCATGAGTAAATGATTTTACTGAACATAAAAGTTACCTGAACGCATTCCAATTCCAACAACGCAATTTCCCTCATTAATCTCCATCTCCAAATGAGACTCAAACTCCGTAATCATCCTCTAATAATTACCTCAAAACAATAACGATAATTAATTGCTTTCCAATCTCACTATATTTCGGATAAAGGAATTAATCCAAATAACTTTCAAACTAAAGACTCATTGGACTAAATCCTCTCTAATATAAATCCTTTCACTAATTGAAACATTCCAATAAAACCTAACTAACTAGCTAATTCCATAAACCAACCTCAACTACACAATTCAACTATAATTAACAACACTAGCTAGACTTGAATCACAACAACAAACAACAGTTACCCAACAACACCACTACAACAACCATCATCACCACCAACAACCTCAACAACTAAACAACGACAACCCAATAACAATAATACTACAACGATATAATAGCAGTAACAATAAACATCAACAATAGCAACAACAACTTAGGCTAAACAAAACTAGAAATCAAAGTTTCAAGAGGAAAAGAAAGAGGTAGTCATTACCTCTGCTTCAAGAGCAGGGGAGACCACGACAAGGGGGGGACTAGGCTTCATCAGGGACAACAACCAGCACCACCAACAGTAAGGTAATGGTAGCCCAAGGTGGCACCAACGACCAATAATAACGGCACCGTGGCGGGAGTAAACCAATGGCAGCAGTAACGGCAAACGGAGAGAGAGGTGTGACCAAACTCGGTTTCACGACCGCATCAGCAAGAAGGGTTACGGGACCTCATCACCGGCAACCAACAACAATTGTCGCGACATCACCGTAAATAGCAGCGGCATAGCACAACCCCGACGACGAAACAATAAGACCCAACAACAATAACACAAGGACGACAAAGGAGAGAGAGAAACACGAGCTACTGAACGACAGAGGAGTAGGCGCGGCTCCGGCGAGGCAGAAGAGTCATGCGGCGACGACAAACGAGAAAGAGGAGGTCAGGTTCGCTGGGGTTGGGGTTTTCTGGGTTTCATGGGGATAGAAGGTATAAGAAACAAAATGAAAAGGGTTTGGGGTAGGGATGGCAATGGGTCTTGGACCTGACCCAGACCCGCTAGGACCAGACCCATTTATAAGGGTCTGGGTCCAGAAATTTTAGACCCAATGGGTCCGGGTCGGGTCTGGGTCCCGAAGAGCATGAGTCGGGTCGGGTCCGGGTCCGCATATGCTAGACCCAGACCCGCCCCGCGGACCCATTTACATATTAGAATTTTTTTTTAACCTAAAATCTATAATTTTAATGAGTTATTTCATTTAACCGACCGGGGGGGGGGGGAAGTATTTGCCCATATCCGATATGTGCACACTTTGTACATATCGGATCTTGATATGATTAGATGTAGTTTAGATATGATTTAATAGCTAGCTGATATGATATAAGATTTCAACTAACAAGCTCCAAAAAAATAAAAAATAAAAAACTAAAAGATTATAATTTTTTAACATTATCATTTTTGTCATAAAAATTACATAAATGCCATGATATTGGCCCCATATCGGATATGGGCATATCATTACTCGGGGGGGGGGGGATTTGGTTTCATTAACGGATAAACATAACAAAAGGGCTGGGTGATTCGAGAGTGGTTCGAGAAGGAAACCAACCTTGATTTTTGCGAAATACCGCTCAACTAATTGCACAAGACCCAAAATAATAATAATAATAATAATAATAATAAAAATAATCTCATATAATTAAATAGATAAATAAATTACAACACGACAAATAAAAATCACACTCCACAACTCAAATAAAATAAAAATTTTCGGAACATAATTAACTTAATAATTTTATTTAATGTTTAAATAATCGCTCCTAAAAACAGGGCTATTACACATGATCACTGCTTAGACATGGACATGTTTTAGTTACTACTCCTAGATTATAGGAATTACATTTTCCGAAAATCAGTTTTAATTTAAAACAGATTTAATATTAAAACTGAAATTAAATCCCTAAGAAAATATTATCTTTTAAATAAAATCCTTTTAAAAACCGAATAATATTTTTCTTTTCTTTTTCGAAAAACAAAATCTTTTCCTTAAAAAATCTTCCATAAAATCGGATTTTCTCTTAGATTAAATCGGTTACCTATTTTTTAGGCATTATCTACTCAACTTCCATTACTGAACCGTTAGAATTCTTCGAGCCTAAGTCTAGTTCCTTTTATTCATTAGTTCCTTTAACTGATTTGTTAAGTGCCAATTCGTCTGTTCCTTACAAAGGAACAGACTATCATTCTCAAATAAAACAGCCAATGTTCCTTACCAACTTTACTCGTTCATTTACAATGGAACTAGAAATAAAAACGCCTTGCTTTATTCTTCTTGTTCCAATGCGGCTCCAGTATCAATTAGAGAAACGTCTTCACTTAGTCTTCAAAATCCTCACTTGATTTCTTCCTTGACTTAGTATTCTCTATGTTCCTTTCAATGATACCCGTAAAATCATACACTTAAATAACTCGTCCACTACTTAGTTTGCATCTTTGTTCCTTTGTCATCATCAAAACTAGGGTTCAACAAAATTATTTCCAATCCCTTGTTCGTTTGCATCTTCTTCACTTTCCGTCCTTGATCTTCTTCACCTCCTTCATTTTCATTTGGTTCCCCTCGTCGACCTTCATTTTCTTCACCTCCTTCATTTTCATTTGGACATCCTTTTTCATTCGGTTCCCCTCCTTCGTTTTCGTTTTTGTTCCCTCTAACATTTTGGTTCCCGCCGACTTCTCTGTGTCCTACATCACTCACAAACTGACCTTTTATAATGTTATTCTCCCCTTCTAACCCTTGCTTCCTAAGCTTGTACTGATACAGATTCATCCTAGACGCTGTTGTTTGCCTGCCTTTCTTTAACCCTTTCCTATTTCTTTTACTAACTCTTCTTTTGCATGGAAGTTGTTCTCATTTATATATACATCATTAATAGGATTATGCAATATGTACAATATGTGGACAATCGACATTTTTCCAAACTCACCTCATCAACTAATTCAACCACAAGTATTTTGTCCCTCGTTTCCATGGGATGTGTCTCTTCATAAGCAACATCCACACACTATGACACAATTTAATTTTCTCAAAACATGTCCGACTATTGATTAACACAAATCACAATTTATAATTTCAAAAACTCACTATAATTTGAAAAACTCACCCATAATGCACTGTAATCACCACCCTTCCTATCTTCCTTCTTCACACGGTTCATATCTTCTTTGCTCCAAGCCTTTATTCTAGGAAATACTCCCTAGCTAACCGGCTTCCTGCTCAACCGGTCCATGTAGAAGCTCTACAATACGTAATTACAATTAAACATCAATATTTTTATATCAAAACATATTTATACATTACTTATTTATAAAGAAAATTAAATATATTCAATAACCGCCAAGAAGATAGTGCATCACCAAAATACTTCGCAAAAGCACCACCATAGAACATTTTCGCAAAATTTCCTGAAGACTTTAGTAGGTGCTCCAACACAAAGCTGCAACAATCATACTCTTTCGCCTTCATGTCATAGCTACAAATGGAAGCATTTTCCACGACATGCAATGACAAGACGTTGTGGGTAACAAATTATTCATAACCATCATAAGAAAAGCCTCTTTAAACTTCAATTCATCAACCACAAGTGCTTCAACCGCTTCCATGATTGTCTTCCTCATTCCCCTAGGACTAGAAGGGCATTGCGTCACATATACATCACACAGCCTTGCAACTGCATCGTCCATTTCCTCATTATCACATACTACGGGGACACGCCTCTGTCCGATTGGGACACCTAATACCCAGTGAACTTGGATCTTCGATAATGGGAATTCCAAACCACATTTAAGCAACATTATCCTCCTTTTTACATCAACCATCCTGCACAACCAATAACACAAGTTCCTCGACAGTCATTTATCCGCTAAAAATAATAATCCACCAAATCCCATCTCTACTACCAACCGCCTTTTTCGGTCATCGAATTCCTTAAGTATTTCACCAAATGTTTCTACTCGGAAATTTAAATTGACTACTTATTCATTTTTAACACTGCATACATTAACGATAACTATTATCATATATCAACTGCATCATAATTAACCTTCTCATGCACCACCCACCTTACCCGTTTATTATGCATTACCTCATGCTTAGCAATTACTTGACCACTCTCCTTCAATCATCCACCAATGCTTTTTGCATTCACTTGCATTTATTTACTATTATATTTAAATGTCAGAGAAAACTTAATTCAGCTTAAACAACTTTATTCACCTACCCTGTACACTTCTCCATCAACCACTTTTCGAGTACTTCCTCCATTTTTTTCTTTGCCTACTCCCAGCTCCTTTGTCCTAAAAACAAGGATATATCAACAATATATCAGTTACAATAACCAGTATACATATACATTCAATTCTTACACAATTGCAAAGAAGTTACCATACCATTTCGGTGTCTTCCATTTCATGGTTTTGATCTGCCTCCCATTCGTCATCATCCAATTAATTCTTCACTATACCCTATCATTTTGTCCAATTCAATTACTCACATTATCAAAATATCATTATATATTCCAATTGTTCATCATAATTAAACCCATTAATTTAAAAATATCTATAAATTACAACATCATAATTCTTCTCACAAATTCAACAATATCTATAAACTATAACTTCATACTTCTTCTCCTCAAATTAACAATATCTTCAAACTACAAAATTCCATACTTACATATAACACTCACTTGGTTATGTTCCATTCTCGCGTACTAGTAGCATTTTACTTTTCGTTTAATAGAATTAACTTATTCAAATTATTTTCAATTTCCATTACTTCAAATTTTAACCATCAATTACTACAAATAAATGTTAATTTAAACCAAACAACTTCAACTATAAGCAATACATGCATTATATTCCTGGAATTAACATGTCATTCTTCATCAACCTTTAACAATGAATTCCTGGATTTAACATGCACTTCTTCATCTTCTCTTCACTTATCTCTCAACATTTATAAAAATTTCACATGCTTTTTTATATTCTTCACAATTCTTACCTCGCACCATTTCGAATTAGATAATATTGAATTGCGCAGGGAATTCTGTCGGAATTTTTTTGCGCAACCTTCTCTCTCTCTCTCAGCTTCTCCTTCTACCACCTTCTCTATCAGCTTCCTTCTCTCACCTTCTTTTTTTTTTTTTTTTTTTTTTGACATCAAGGTAATTTGCAAAACAGAAACTAAAGCAAATCAATATGTAAACCGAAGATTTGCGCGAGGTCATGCGCAGGAGCCACCTCCCTCCTATTTACCTTAAGAATACGACACCACCGAAGAGTATTACCCATCTCTCTGATCTCTCGAAGGAGGTGCAACACTGAAATATCCAGTGAGAGCGCCGACTGCAGGAGCTGAATTAGAAGCGTGGAGTCTGTCAATAGAAGTACTTGAGATAATCCATGAGAACAGGCCCAACTGAGCGCCAGGTGACAAGCATAGAGTTCAGTTTGGAGAGCTGAAAGCGCAAACAAGCGTTGCCCTTGACTACATGTATCAGCCCCTAATCCAGGGGTAGCAACCCAAGCACTCGTGCCTGTCCTGGTACGAGCATCCCAGGACCCATCAATACGAAAAGTAGTGTGAGGTTGGCCCTCATTTTCCTGACCCAAGTTGACGAGTAAAAATCCCGGGGGAACATCCTGAATCAAGCCCCTTACTGGCCACCCTTCTGAAGCTGGTGCCGAAAAAATCCCGTGTTGCACAGAGGCCAGCGAGATTTGCCTCTGGAGCCTCTCCAGGGTGGCTCGTTTTTGACGGAAGACTTGATGATTGCGGGTAATCCAGATGGCCCACAAAAGACCAATAAAGCGAACTAGAGTGGGACTCCCCAGGCCTTCCTTGTCCCGAAAGTCCAACACTTTTGTGGCCAGCCACTCATCAAATGAATACATTAAATCCGTAGGAGCAAAGTTCGGACCGAAATGGTAATCCCAAGCCTCAGAAGCGAGTGAACAGTGACAAAAGAGGTGTAGGAGTGTTTCAGTGTCGTAAGCGCATATAGGACAAACTTCAGTGTCACCAATCCCTCTTCTAAAGAGATTGGCAGTCGTGGCAATACTATTATGCCAAAGTTTCCAAATGAATAGTTTCCATTTGGGCATGATGTTCAAACTCCAGAGGGTGCGGAAAAAAGTCCGCTGGTCAGGAGTTGTCATGGTATAGATGTCATTTTGCTGTTGCTGGAGAAGGAAAGCATAACCAGTTTTCGTCGAGTAATCTCCAGACTTGGTCAGAGGCCAGTAAAGGGTATCCTGGTGTGGGGAGCTGGTCGGCAGCTCAATGCCCAGAATACATCTAGCAGTAGCCGGTTGAAAGAAGTTATGGACCTTAACGTGATTCCACCCTGCCGTGGCCCCAATGAGAAAATCTTTAACACGCAGGGTGGTAGCTTGCCCCAGAGGCACATGATCTTTAAAAATCGGAACATGATCCTTAAGCCATCGATCCTGCAGAATACGTACCTGATGCCCATTACCAATTTTCCATACACATGCTTGTTGTAGGTATGTGGTAGCACGCCTTAGCTCCTTCGAACCCCAGGACCGACTACGACTCGGGAAAGTGTAAGCCGGCGCAGTAGGGTCCTGACGGATGTTAAGAATTTTGGAGACTAATAGTTGAGGATTAAGGTGGAGGCGCCAAACCTTCCGCATGAGAAGAGCATCATTGAAGGGGCCAATACTGCGGAGACCTAAACCCCCAGCACCTCGGGGTAGGTGAAGGATGGCTTTTTTCCTCCAATGAATCCCCTGGGATTGAGAATTAAGCCAAAAAAACCGAATCAGCATACTATCGATCTTGTTCACAATCGTACCTGGAATGGGAAACACACTAAGGTGATGCATTAGTGTTGCAACCAGAATAGAGTTTATGATAATCAATTTTGCTGGTTGGGAAAGGGTCCTATGTTGCCAACTCGAGATTTTTGTAGCAATAGTGTCAAGTAAGGGGTTGAAGTGCTGTATTTTCGAACCCTGAACATCAACTGAGACCCCTAAGTAAGTGCCAATAGAGCCTTTTGCTTCCATGCGAAGGATGCTTTTGAACTCCACTTGGAGATTGGCCGGAACATTGGGACTAAATTTCACAAAGGATTTTTGGAGGTTTAACATTTGCCCGGAGATAGCACAAAACCGATCAATTATCCTCTTCAGGTTGGAGCAGGCACCGGAAGAAGCTTTGAAGAAGAACATAGCATCATCTGCAAAAAATAGATGGGATATATGGGGACCGCCTCTCCTAGTAGAAATGCCCTGGAATTTGCGAAGCTCAACCCCCAGCGTAGTCATACGCGAAAATATATCCATACAGAAAAGGAACAAATATGGTGACAGGGGGTCTCCTTGACGCAAGCCACAATGCGGTAAAAAAGTCTCCGAAGCAACCCCATTAATCAAGATCCGATATGAGACTGTTGTAATACACTGGTGGATGAGCCGAACCCAAAAAGCTGGAAAGCCATAGGCCGTGAGAACTTTCAAGATGAATAATGGTGACAATACTCCTCACCTTCTGTGTCAGCTTTTCACTCCTCAACTTTTACCTTTCTCAATCACCCAACTGGTAATTTTTTATCTTAATGGTGACAATACTCATACGTTACTTGCTTTTTTTTTTCATTTGATTGGAAATTACTTCACTGACCCTGCTTTTTATTGTCGAAATTATATTGCTTGTATCTCTCAATTAGATGTTTATCATAGCTCGACAAAAGGATAGAGTTAGCTCAAGTGGGTAGAGCGCTCCTCCGTGGCCCCTAAGGTCAGAGGTTCAATCCTTACCCCCAGCATTATGCTGGGGTATTTCCTTAGCATGTTATGCATGCCTTACCAGCCAATGTGTTGGTGTTTCCTACAAGCTAGTAGCCTTGTAGGGGTTAGCCGTTGGGCTGACTTAATTTCCTAATAAAAAAAAAAATTCATAGCTCGACAAATGACAGTGTATTCTGAGTTGTGACTTGTGTGTAAATAATCACATGGGACTGATGGGAGTCGGAGATTGACACTATGCAAGATGAAATGCGTACTAGCAAGTAGCAGCAATATGAGGTTTAATAGATACTCCCTTTCTTTTTTTTAATTGGTACATTTTTTTAAATAATTGTTTCTATTTAATTGTCTTATTATTTAAACTTTCCTTATTTGGAGTACTTGACCCACTAAAAGTAATTCTTTTATTCTCTCTCGTCCCATAATACTCTTGACACTTATCAAGGCATGTGGTTATAGATGATAAGTTGTTGTTTGGTTATCAATTGTTATTTTATTGAAAAGTACACGTGATAGCTAGGAGTTATTAGTTAGTAGAAGTAGTATTATCTTATTTTAAGGAGAGAGAATGTGGATCATGGTTAGAGTTGGTAGGTAATAAGCGTGATATTATTTTATCATGGTTGCTAAATGCAACCTCACTTTACTGACGCAGCCCAGTAAAATACCTAAAATACCTCTCCTAACTCCATTCACCATCTACCAATTTCTATCTACTTTCTCCCTCTACCATTTCTTTGGCTTTTTTCTAGGGTTGTACCAATTTAATTTCTAAAAATTCTTCCATTTTCGAGTGATTTCTCCATAACAACACAATATATTCAATGATTTCTCTTCCTCCTTTATCCATTTTGTGGTTTCAAAACAGCAAACAACAAATTGCGAGTCACAATTTGGAAGAAAACTGCGAAAATTATTAAATGTTCGAATTTACTGTTTCGTGCAATCTTGATATAACCCAATGGAAAGGTAAAAAATAAAAAGTGAATTATTAGTGTAATTTTACTAGTAGTATTATAATTTTAGAAGTAACCCAGTACTGCAATTGTCATCCTTCTCCTTAACCTTTCATCCTCTATTCAAGGGCTATAAAATGAAAAAAAAGGAGAAAAACCTATATTTTTGTGCAATCCAGCTATAAAAGCATATACTTTGTTCCTTCTTGATATAGGATAATTTAGCACCTTGCTCCAGCTTCATTGCAATTTGATGCGCTTATTTAATGAAGTTGGATAGCTATCTAACTATGAAAGACATGAATGTGGTTAATAGGGAGGCAAATTTGGAAATCCGCTAATTTTTGAAAAATTCTGGTTTGACACACACAAAAAAGGGAATATTTTGGACAAACACGAAACAGAAGCAAAATATATAAGTTTGAGTTATAACCTTAATTTATTTTCATACAACTCTTTATTATATGCCATTAACACAAATTGGCTAACTCTTCTTAATGGGAAATGATAACAAACAGTCCAAGAAATTTCGGAGATGGTTAAAACATTGGTTAGGGTTAGAGACCTTTTCCTAGTATGTTTGACCTCGCAATAAGGTTAAAACAAGCGTAGAAAGCCAATAAAGTATTGTTAGGATGACTAGATGATGTGGAAACACAAATATTAAAGTTAGGGTTTGATTTAGGTTAGTTAATTAGGATTAGAAGAGGATTAGGACCTAATGACTAATGGAAGTCTTACACCGTTAGTCAAAGGGTAGTCTGATGTATTTTTTGAGAAGTGAGGGTATTATGGTAAATTTGGAAAGTTGAAAGGATATATAGTGCAAAAAAAATTGGTTAGGGGTATATGGTGAAAAAATTGTAAATATATCACTTTTATTAATAGGGTCTGGTAGTAGTATACAATAACTTGAGTTCTTTTGTGATTTCGTTTGGCCCTTTGAATTTAGGAATTCTTAAGAAGGGTATTCATCACAATTTACTCTATAATAGGCTTTGAACCCATTTCTTGTGCTGACTCCATCACCATTTTTCTACAAAGGCCTTTGGTGAGAGCAATATTCCTCTTTGACTTTACATATTCGAGTGCTAGCACATTACTTTTAATTAAATTTCTAACTACGGCATGCCTTAAGCGAATCTGCCTTCTCTTTTCATTATAGGCTTGATTATTCTCTATCCCAATTGCTGCTTGCGGGTCACACCACATGGAAACTGATGGAGTTGGCTTCCCCCACAATGGAATATGAGCAACCAAACTCCTTATCCATTCAGCTTCTTGACCTTCCAATTCTAAAGCAATAAACTCATATTTCATTGTAGATTTGACGATATATGTTTGCTTTGATGATTTGCATGATGTAGCCAATCCAATAAGAGTAAAAACATAGCCGCTGGTACTTGAATTTAATCATTATCTGACACCCAATTGGCATCACAAGGTGTCCTTTGTAATGCAGACACCAATTGACAGTGCCTTTTAGATACTTTAACAATCTAATCAAGACACCCCAATGCTCCTGATTAGGATTGTGAGTATATTGCTTAATCTACTGACATCATATGTTATATCAGGTCTAATATAATTCATCAAGAACATTACACTACCAATTATTTTTTGCATATTGTCCTTGTGATATACTATCACCCTTATTCTTTTTCAAATTATTACTAGAATCATATGGGTTTTCATGAAAATGCAATCAAATTGATCAAACTTCTTTCATATTTTTCTCAATATAATGAGATTGATTTAAAGACATGCCATATGACGTTCTAGTAATCTTTATTACACAACCTCTTCTAAATGAAACTCTTAGTTGCATTTACTACGTCTATATTGGTTCCAAAAATTAACATATCATCTACATATAGACATATTAAAACACAACCAAGCTCATCAATTTCAGAATAAACATACACAAGCATCAGAATCATTTACCAAAAAACCATTTGAAGTAATAGTTTGATGTAATTTATCATTCCATTTTTTTGGTGCTTTGTTTTAAACCATAGAAAGATCTAATAAGCTTGCATACCTTGTCCTCTTGACCGGTAACCACACATCTTTCAGGGCAATTCATATAAATCTCCTCATTTAACTCACCATTCAAAATGCAGTTTTCACATCCATTTGATGCACAATCAAATCATGAATAGATGCAAGTGCAATTAATGCTCTAATGGTGGCTACCTTGGTCATCGGAGAAGAGGTTTCTAAGAAGTCTAAACCTTTATTTTGTTGATGCCCTCTAACTAGAAGTCTAGCCTTATACTAGTCTAAGGCATCATGCTTTCATTTCGTTGTAAAGACCCACCTACTACTTAGGGCCTTGCAACCTCTAACAAGGTCTGACAAAAGCCAAGTATTATTACTCAAAATAAACTCTTTTCCCTGTTAATACCCTCTAACAAAAAAATTGAGTCTACAAATCTCATGACCTATGCATAGGTTCTAGGATTCTCTTCCAATACAAACACATTGATATCTTGCTAATCTAAATACTCGTTCTCAGCTAGAAAGGTAGTTATAAAGACAGGTCCGAAACTAGACTCAATTCTAGCTCTCTTGCTCTTTCTAGGTTCTAAGGCCTCACTAGATGATGCAATGTAATGATGCAAAGCAGAAGAAGAAGCGCATGCAAACATGATTGTACACTAACTTTCATAGGAAAAATAGGCTCAAAGAATTCAATATCCCTTAACTCTAATAGGACTAAAACCAAATGTATCCTTAAGAATGAGTCTATATGCAGCACTGTTAGAAGCATAACCAATAAAGATACCATCTACAATCTTAGGTCCAATCTTACTCCTTTAAAAGTTAGGAAGTCCTATTGTACCCAAACACCCCTACACTTTGAGGTAACCTAAATTAGGCTTATAGCCATTACACAATTCATAGGGAGTTTTATCTAACTTCTTAAGGGGAACTCGTTTAATTAAGAATATAGAAAGCAGACACTCCACATGTTAGTAGGCATACCTAAACTAATAAGTGTTGCATCCATCATATCCTTAATAGTCTGTTTTTCCACTCAGCTATTCCATTTTGTTCGGGTGTATATGGAGATGTAACCTCATGAATAATTCCATTAGACTCATAAAATTTCTTAAGAGAAACTCCATCATATTCTCCAAGCCTATCTGATCTCACTCTCTTTATCTTAAGGTGTAATTGGTTTTCCACTTTGGCTTTATAGATTAGAAAATTTTCTTCAGTCTCATCCTTAGAACATAATAAATAAACCTTAGTACAACGTGAGAAGTCATCAACAAACGTAATATAATATTTCTTTCCTCCCCTACTCATCAAAGTCTTAAAGTCACCTAAGTCACTATGGATTAATTAACTATAATAAAGTAGAGGAACGGGACACATTTTTGTTGAATTCTTTCTTAGGGTGCTTCGCTTCTACACATACTTCATATTTGTCAAAAGATGTATTACTAAAGTCAGGAATAAGACTAATTTGTTTTAGCCTTTTAATAGATGCGACATTCACATGGCCTAGTCTAGAATGCCATAAAGAAACAGACTCAACAATATAAACGGAAGCAGTAGAAATTTTATTATCAATAACAACATCCAAAACAAAAATTCCATCATTACGAAAGCCTTTACCCACAAAACACCATTTCTGGTTAATACAAGTTTATCAAATTCAAAAGCTAACTTGATCCCAGCTTTGTTTAAAAGAGAACCAGAAATGAGGTTAATGCGAATGTCGGTGACAAGCAAAACATTTTGCAAACAAAGGTTTTTCCTAGAAGTTAATTGGAATTATTGTCAATACTAAGTTAACCTTTGCCCCGTTCGCTAAAAATAAGTCATCTTTCTATTATTTCCTGAATAAGTTTACCTTTACTAGTTTTCAATTTAAAACAAGTCAAATTACAAATAATTCGACTTTTTTCTTTCTTTTTTGTAATTTTTAATTTCCTTTTGTTTTCTCTCTCGTTACTTTGAAGAGTTACACATATCATATTAAGCGGTTAAATAAGTTAATATGCAAGGACTTGTTTAAAACAAATTAGTATTAGAGGTTGACTTATTCAAGGATAATTAAAAGGTTGACTTGTTTTTAGCGGATCGCTTAAAGATGAACTTATTCACTAGTACAATAAATGTTATTTGATGCGGTTAAAAAGTGCCCTATTGCTGCGGTTTTGGGCGCGCAACAATTAAGGGGGCAGCAATAGGTAATTAATATATTGCTGCGGTTTAAAACCGCAGCAATATTTGAACATATTGCTGCGGTTTCTGGGTAAAACCGCAACAATATATTTGTTTTATATCAGATTTATAAAGCATATTGCTGCGGGTTCTGGTAAACACCGCAGCAATATGCTATATTTAATAATAAAAAATGGACATATTGCTGCGGTTTTTTGGGAAAACCGCAACAATAGGTACTGTACAGGTATTTTTTTTTTTTTTTGCATTTTGCCATCAAATTTGAAAGACAAAAAATTTAAAATAAAATAAAACACTATTGATTGATAGTCATGACAAAAAATTATTACACAAAATTTAAAAACATAAAAAATACAATATGAAAAATTATAATACCAAAAAAACTACAAATATGAAATGACATATGAATATCATTAATATATAAAAATAATAAACTAATTATATAAATGATACAAAATAAAATGAAAAAATTAAAAAAATAATTGTTACAACTCACTAACTAATTACAAAAAAATAATAAAAACAAAAAATTAAGAAACTAAGCTAAAAAAAATCCTAAAACACAAATCTAAAAAAAGGGAAAAATAAAAAAAATCCTACAACAATAATTTACCTACAGATACTAAACAAACGAAAAAAAAGAAAAAAAAGAAACGAAAAAAAAACAAAACAGATCTGATGAAACCAACGTCGACTATAACCAGCCACCATTTCGAACGACCGGCCGATGAAGGTTCACCGACGACATTGATCGTCGACGTTCACCAACGAACCTTCGCGGCGCCAAAGAACCTTTGCGCGACCCTTTTCTCTCTCTCCTTCGGATCTCTTTATCTCTTCTTGCTGGTTGTTGAAGGCGATGATGGCGACTGGAGATGGCGTGATTGAGCCGTTGATTTCGAACGACCCACGAGAGAAGGTTGAACGACCGACGTGATTGAGTCGTTGATTTCGAACGACCCACGAGAGAAGGTTGAACGACCGGCGTGATGGAGACGGTTGAACAAACCCGCAAGAAGAGAGATTAGGCCAATATATCACGTAATAAGATTAGGCCAATAGATTAGGCCACGAGAGAAGGTTGAACGACCGGCGTGATGGAGACGGTTGAACGTAACGAACGACCCACGAGAGAAAGTTGAACGACGACGACCTTGCAAATCTGGCGAGGGACCTTGATTGGGAGGAGAGAGAGAAGATGAGCAGAGGAGAGAGAAGATGAGGGGGAGGCGTGAAATGATGAAGGGGGAGGCGTGAAATGTTGAGAGGAAAAGAGGAGAGAGAGAGGAGGAAACCCTAACTGGTAAATCAAAGAAATAAACGCACTCATGGGCCTTTTTATTATAATTTTTGAAGCCTATTGCTGCGGTTTTGTATAGGAACCGCAGCAATAGGTTTAAATAATATTTTTTAATATATTGCTGCGGTCCTATGTGGAAACCGCAGCAATATTAGCTGGCCATGGCCCCAAATTTTTTTCAAAATGTATCCGTTGAACAATATTGCTGCGGTTTTGGGCGGGAACCGCATCAATATTGTTATTTTCTGTTTTTTCTTTTCTTTTTGCGTGTTATATTGCTGCGTATAGGTAAAACCGCAGCAATATCACCGCAGCAAATTGCATTTATTCTACTAGTGATTCTTGACAATTTTTCCAAGTTAATTTTAGGAAAACAATTGGCTTGGAAAAGTTTAGGGATGTCCATACCCTCAGCCACAATATCAGCATATAAAGTCTCATACTCATGAACTTGATCTAAAACAGACACATCATCAGACATAGAAAACTTCAACCAACGACTACATTCATATTTCTTAGTTCCAAAATCATCAGTACCATACTTAGTAATTAAAGCATCCCAAATATGCTTAGCATTTTTTTGGCTTATTATAAATCATGTAAAGGGTAAAAGTCATATAATGCAGTAATATCCCACGACAAGTCTTATTCTCTTTCACAAAATCGCTGACAGAATTCTCAGGAGCAGTATCAACAGACAAAAAATAATCAGTCTCAATTTGACCCAAGAAAAATTCGATCTTATCATACCACATCATATAATTTTTTCGATAAAAAGGTTCTAACTTAGACATATCAGGGACAAAGGGATTGGTAATAGGGAGGGCATTCAAAATAGGCACATTATTATTAGGAACATCAACAACCATAGTTCCTAAACAAAGATACAAACAAAAATTCAACATTAGAATGTAGGAACTTAAACTGGTAGCTAATTAAATTAACTTATCTGACAACCCTGGTGTGAATAAAACACTGCCCTAAAGTTGAATTTGTTGCGCTATAACACACGGAATCACATAAATCAACCTCCAGGGATACACGATTTCTACATTTTCGGTGTCGACTAGAAAAGTGGGTTGAGAACGCTCAAGAATATTGCCCAGAATTGAGGAAATTTGAAGAGAAGAGAAAATTTGTTTTGTGTTTTTCTATACCATCAACGGATACCATAACACTGGTATTTATAGGAAATGGAAAAAAAACGTGATCAGATCATGGCAGATTACATGGGATAAAATGGTTAGTAAATTGGGTTCATGGCAGAGGACATGTAGAGTAATTAGGGAAAACAGTCATTTAGGGAAAAACGGTAACTTAATCGGCTACAAAAAATGGTAATTAAAACCTGATAAATAATTGACCCAAAAAGATAGTTAAGTTAAGTTTATTCCCCAAGGCCCACGGCCCTAGCCCGGACCGGGAGTTGCGCCTGTGGTAACCATACATCACCACATACCCACTAAAAGTCTCATTATTATTCCAATATGGGTTAAATGGACGTTAGGTAACAACTATGAGGGGGAAAAGTATCTCTACAAAATTGCATCTCAAATCGGTAAGCCAATGCAAATGGATGATGCTACAAAGAAGCGTGAAAAGGTTCAGTATGCTAGGACCTTGATGGAGGTTGAAACGAAGCAGAAATATCCTGATGTTGTGAGTTTCTTGGATGAATATGGTGAGAAGCAAGAGGTTACAGTGGTTATGAATGGACGCCAGCAAGATGTGACAATAGTCATAGGATGGGAAATGATACTATGAAATATAGAAGGAATAAGGAGAAGCAAGTACGGATTCCAAAGAAATGAAAGTCACAACTAATAGAGAATATGGATATCAGCAAAACTGTTAATCAGCCTGTGCAAAAGGAGGTAGATGCAAATGGCTTTCAAAAGGCCCTTAAGCCTATCCGATATAACTCAACACCTATTAAAGCCACTGACATTTTAGTGAATGTGGCTAAAGGAGAATTTGCTCTAAATCAGGGGGAAATGCTAGTCTTGAAGATCATGTGATTTCTTAGAGAGATAATGTGCTATCAGAAGTGGGATGGGGGGGACTCTTCCACCTCATATGCAAAGAGTTTTGGTGTGGAATGTCCGGGGGATAAGCAGGGCTTAGAAACAGTATAAGTGAAGAATTTTATTCAGTAGCAATCTATGGGCCTTGTGAATCTCTTGGAAACAAAGGTAAGGACCTCCAATCTTGGGGGTTTATACCAAAGGATGTTCGCTGGTTGGTGTTTCAGCTCGAACTCTTCTTATCATGATAGTGGCAGAATTTTATTGGCATGGAAATCATGTGTGTTTCATCTGAATGTTTGGGGGGTGGGGACAACCAAGTTTTGCACTGTCATGTCCAACCCGTTAGTGGTGTAATGGGGTTTTATTGTAGTTTTGTTTATGCCTTTAATGGTAGTAATAGAAGAATGGAGTTG
This sequence comes from Beta vulgaris subsp. vulgaris, assembly GCF_026745355.1. Lineage (NCBI taxonomy): Eukaryota > Viridiplantae > Streptophyta > Magnoliopsida > Caryophyllales > Amaranthaceae > Beta > Beta vulgaris. The sequence continues at coordinate 16,904,283 of NC_079206.1, forward strand.
TGGAATTTTTTAAAGCAGCATAATTCTAATGATCATTGGATAATTTATGGGGATTTTAATTGTGTTATGCACATTGAGGAGAGAATAGGAGCCTCTGTTAGGAGGAGTGAAATTGAGAAGATCTCTCAATGTATGCATGAGTGTCAAATGGTTGATGTTAAGGCCACTGGCAATTTTTTTACTTGGAATAATAAATAATATGTCTGATAGGGTCTACTCTAAAAGAGATGGAATCAGGATAATCAAGCATGGTTCAATGTGTATGAGAATGTTGAAGTTGGGTTCATGAGTGAAGGTATGTTTGATCATATTGTTGCCTTCTTGACTGTGTATCCTAGGGATAATAAAGAATGGAAACCTTTTAGGCACTTCACCATGTGGAAGCATGTTAGTGATTTTCATTCTCCGGTGTTTGGTGCTTGGGATGTTTATATTCAGAGTACAAAAATGTATGTTGTTGTTCAAAAGTTTAAGGGGGGTAAAGAGAGTGTTATAAGAGTTGAATAAAAGAGGTTTTGATGATGTCCATGCTATTGAGGTGAAAGCTTTACATGAGATGAATAAAGCTCAGGAAGCAATGCATAAGCATCTTGGACAGATTGAGTTTACTAAATTAGAGCTTGTTGCTGTTAATGACTATAAAATGAAGCATCAGATTTATGTGGAATTCTTGAAGCAGAAAGCTAAAGAAACATGGCAAGAGATGGTGATGAGAATACTGCTCTTTTCACTAAAGTATCAGAGCAACAAAAGTGCAATATTAGATCTATGCTATATTTGATAAGGATGACAATGGCAAGATTCTCCTACTGGAGTTACTCAGGCTCTCTTGGATTACTACCAAAAGATTTTAGGCACAACATGTGCATACTGGAGACATGTTTTACAACTGATTGTGCAAAGTGGCCCAGTTGTAAATAACTTATACTTTTGAGGAGCTTTGGAGGAAATGGATGGGTAAAATGTTTCAAGACCATGCAAAGAACAAATCTATTGGGGAGGCTATAAAGAGTGTACCAAAGAACATGGATAGCAATGATTAGGAATGGTTTGTCAAAGTCAACTATTATAGTGATAAATATAGGCATGTTTTTTTAATATAATTTTTACATTATTTGTAACTGCAATATAGGAGCCATTCTAATGACTTTTAATGCTATATCAACAGAAAGTTGGTGGACAAAATTATGAAAATAGAGGCGGGTTACCATGCCACATCGCATGGAGAGCAAGCCATTTTGGCAAATCAAATATGATATGGTAAGATCGCTTCTATTTTTCCTATCTCTGGTTCTGTAATTGGACGTTTTGGAGGTTGGACCCACAGGTGATATAACCCAATGGAAAGATAAAAAAGAAAAAGTGAATTATCAGTGTAATTTTACTAGTATTAGTATAATTTGAGTAGTAACCCAGTACTGTAATTGTCATCCTTCTCCTTAACCTTTCATCCTCTATTCAAGGGCTATAAAATGAAGAAAAAAAATTGAGAAAAACCTATATTTTTGTGCAATCCAACTATTAAAGCATATACTTTGTTCCTTTTGATATAGGACAATTTGGCAACTCGCTGCAACTTCATTGCAATTTGATGCGCTTATTTAATGAAGTTGGATATCTATCTAACTATGAAAGACATGAATGTGGTTAATAGGGAGGCAAATTTGGAAATCCACTAATTTTTGAAAAAATCTGGTTTGACACACACAAAAAGGGGAATATTTTGGACAAACCCGAAACAGAAGCAAAATATGTAAGTTTGAGTTACAACCTTGATTTATTTGATACAACTCTTTATTATATGCCATTAACACAATTTGGCTAACTCTTCTTAATGGGAAATGATAAAAAAAAACACTGAAATTTTGGAGATGGTGAAATTGAAACCCAAGGATCTTAGAAGACCTTTTCCTAGTCAGTTTGACCTCGGGATAAGGTTAAAATAAGTTAAGAAAGCCAATCAAGTATTGCTAGGGTGACTAGATGATGTGGAAACACAAAACGAAATACTCTGGTTGCACTTGAGTGAAGTTGAAACAAGATTCGAGGGAAAACTTCAAGCATTTTTTGACACTTTTAATCATTAGTGAGGTAAATCTCCCTAGCATTGGACTAAAAATGTAAGATTTGATACATGTATTATTCTGTTTGGAAAGCAGCTAAGTTGTTTTCTCAAATTGATCAGGATGTTTCTCAAATTAATGGGCTAGGACCCTGACATGAGGTGCACAACAATGAAGGGGGTGAAGAATGAAAGGGAGCGACATTATACACTTGTTAACCCTAGAGCAAAATCGATTCCTACCGCAAGTTGACACAGAGGAGCCAAAAAAACATAAATTTGGTATTGTTTTGTTGGTCTCATGGTCTAAACGCTCCTTTACGGAGGAGTACAAAACATATGTGGTTCAAATTTTGTATTTTTTTTGTTTTTCTTGGAGGTATCAGGTTCTCTAATTTTGTCTTATCCACATTAAGTTAACAGTAGATGCTCACTATCTGATTTTTGTCTTATCCACATTAAATTTTGTCTTATTTTGTCTTATCCACATTATATTTTGTCTTATCCACATTAAATTTTGTCTTATTTTTCGATCTTCCAACCCAAGGTTGATGAAAGCAATTTTTTATGATACAGTTCAATATAAATATCTGATTTTTCACTCCCTATTCTTGCAATTGCTATTATTAGTGGCATACTGGCATAGAAAAAAATTGAGTTGAAAGAGCCACAATATTGGTTCATTTCATAGTTATGAGAATATTCAATTGTGACGGGGTTTGTCTGTCGTAAGTTGTTTTTCGCGACGAAAAATCTGGCCCGTCGCAAACACCTTTGATTATTTACGACGCCCGTCATGATTGCCTTTTGCGACGGGTTCAGGACGGGATTTTCAACTACGACGAATGACGATCCTCTTTTATAACGGAGGCATGACGGGAAATTCCACCGTGAAAGATCTTTCACGACATGATTTCCCATTGTTAATGGTGTGATTTCTAGTAGTGTATATGGCATCGTCATATACTATAATCCAGAATTATATTCTAAGTATGATGTAGTGACTATTGACCAAGAATCCAAGATCTTTAAGTGTCCATTTATTTTTTTTAATTTTTCCATTTATTTCATCCCAAAGCATCCAAACACCAAACACAATACAGGAGATTAACAAAGCATTGTTGAATCAATATTAGTCGGATCCTTCGGTGTAGATGCATGTATTATAGTTGATTATTGTTTTATTGGTTTATGTAAATATTACTAAATTATCGAAGCTGTACACAAGTGTTGGAGATGGGAAGAAAAATGATTATGGAATGATGTTGTAGATAGCCTTTAATCAGGAGATAATTATTACTGTACGTAGATGTGGAAGTTTTTATAATAATATATCACCCCTTGGCCTTCCCCTTTGAAAAATGAACTATATGATTCTACTTTGCTCTTTTGGAAGTTATATATATATATATATATATATATATATATATATATATATATATATATATATATATATATATATATATATATATATATATTACATATATATATATACATATACATATACATATATATACATATACATATACATATACATATACATATACATATACATATACATATACATATACATATACATATACATATACATATACATATACATATACATATATATACATATACATATACATATACATATACATATACATATACATATACATATACATATATATACATATACATATACATATACATATACATATATATATACATATACATATACATATACATATATATATATATATACATATATATATATATATATATATATATATACATATATATACATATATATACATATATATATATGGTTGGGATCTAGTGAGAATATCCCATTATGTGAGAACAAATACTTATATGAGAAAACTTTAAAATTCAGAACACAAACATATTTTTTTTAGAACATGAGAATATAATCAATACATATACGTATAAACATGTTGTGAAATATCAAGCATATGCTCTTAAATATTTAAAGCGTGTTTTGAAATATGTCAAACATGTTCCAAATTATTTTAATTATGTTCAAAAATACTTCAAGTACTTGTTTAAAATTGTTTCAAACATGTTTTAAATTATTTCAATTATGTTCTGAAATATTACAAGTGTGTTCTAGATTTTTTCAAACATATTTTGAATTATTTCAAACATGGTTCAAATTATTTTAATTATGTTATGAAATATTTCAAGTGTGTTCTAAAACTTTTCAAACATATTCTGAATTATTTCAAACATGTTACAAATTATTTTATTTATGTTCTGAAATATTTTAAGTGAGAACATATGTCATATATGATAATAGATGTAGGTCTGAACATGATGTACACTGTTTTATAACATGATATACATTGTTTTGGAAAATTATGTACATCGTTTTAGAACACGATGTAGATACGTTTTAGAACATGATGTACATCATTTTAGAACATGTTGCTCTATATTTTAGAACATTTTATACATTGTTTTAGAATATGACATCATTAATTTAGAACATGATATACATTTTGCATACATTGATCATGTATGGTGATAATGTAAATAATCGAAACGATAATAATGTGGAATACCAAAAATTCAATCAATATCATACGAATTCCATACTAAACGATAACCAATTTTAATATATTTCAATCAATACCAAAATCGAAAAACTTTGAAAAAAAAACTCCACTAAAATCAAACGACAAAATTGAACTAAAACTTTGAAGAAAACTCCATTAAAATCAAACACTTATGTGAGATTGCTTCCAATTTTCGGTGATGTTTCATTTAAAACAGAACCTATATATATATATATATATAAGCACCAGATATAAGCACCAGATACAAGCTATATGTGTCGTACCCTATTGATAAGCGACGCATATAGCTCAAATACAAGGACGTGCGTCATACACTGAAGCCTATCCGACGCACATCACTGCATCATAAATAGAAAAATTGAGGCCCTATCTGCGTTGCACTTAACTAAAGTACGTTACAAAAGGCTAATTTGCGTCGGACCCCTTGGCCCATCCGACGCAGATCAGGCCAAAATCCACCTATAATTTTTTTAACACGCCCAACTCACCCTCTCTAACCTAAAAGTCCCTCTCACTTTTTCTTAACCCTAGATCTTGCTCTCTCATCTCTCTTCAGCCGTTTTACTTCTCAACTTTCATCTCTCACCATTTCTCTTTCCTCTCTTTGCGGTGACTCTTTTCTCTCTCTTACGCGGCACCTCGCCCGGTGATTTTCTGCTCACCGGAGCCCTAGAATTAGGCGTTGTTCTCCGCTGCTGGTCTTCACGGTTTCACCGGCGCCGTTTTCAACTCAATTTCGAGTGGAAAGAAGAGGAAAACGAAAGAGATTCGCAACTCAATTAGTGAATCCCTTTTCATCAGGAACTCGTTTGAGGTGAGTCTTCAAATACCCATGTTTTAATCATAGCGTAGATAAAGTTTTTATTTTATTCTCGACTTTCAGGTTTTTTCAAATACCCATTTTATGTTGTTGATACAGATTTCGAAGCTTGTAGAACGAAGAAGATGAAGCCAAGAAGAATCGAGATTTGCATTTTTTATATTCTTTTTGCAAAGAAGATGAAGACAGGAAGTTGTTCTTCTCATAGATTTGCATTTATTTTTACATATATTCTTATAAATTAATGCAAGTTCATATATCTTTAGTTTATATTACATACATGTTCAGTTTCAATTTTAGATCTTGGAACTTAGGGATTTTTTTTTCAGTTTTTTATTTGATTGTAAATTGTTGATGAACCAATTTCTAGTGTTCAGTTACACAATTTCTTTTAATTTTCATTTGTAACAAGTAATTTCATTATACATACTTTGTATAATTTGATTTTTATTTTGTAATGATCTGATTGTACGAATTTCTTTTGTGCACAGCAGTTGACATAGTACGAATTTAATTTTTTTAATAAAATTAGCAAATTTGCGTCGGACATGTAGCTTCATGCGACGCACATCTTTGTTTAATAATGGGTATTTTTTGTATTATTGGGGAAAATCCTATTTTAATTGATGTATAAACTTGATTTGCATCGCACAAAGGTCTCCATCCGTCACAGATGAGTGATCCCAAAGGCATGCCCACTCAAGTCGTTTGCGTCGCACTTTGTGGTTGGTGCGACGCAAATAACTCCTCATCTGCGTCGTGCCCTTATCCGACGCAAATCATGTTTTCGTCATTTGCGTTGAGACCTGTGCCGTCGGACCAATGTATGACGCAAATGGTGGTCCTAGGTACAAGTGAAATCACACTCTTTTCTCTCTCCTCCCTTCCTTCATAGAACCACCATGAGTCCCTGAGTTTCTCACTCTCTCTCCTCACTTGCTCCTCTCTCTCTCCTCGCTTTTCTTCAATTGGATTTCACCATTGTCATCATCTCACTCTCAACTTCTTCTCATGTTTTCTTTCTCATTTCACCTTCCTCTATTAAAAAAAGATCTTTCTCTCTCCTAATCACAACAATGGCGATATTTTCATATTAGGAAGATGAAGAATTCAACCACAATTAAAAGAGAAGCAACCTCTGAATAAATTTTTCAGCTACTTTCGATCCTTCGAATCTGCTATTTTTGTCTGATTGTTTGGTATGACCAGACTACTACGAACAAATTTTCACGAAAATTTGAAGATTTAGGTTTTTTGCAGCGCAAAATGTGATGTAATTGGAGATTATCTACCAACCGTCACTTGTTCTGGTATAATTTGATTTTATCTCTCTTTTATTTGGCTTAGATTAGTGTTTTCATTTGGATTGAAATTGTTGATTAGACGAGAGCATTGTGAAAAAAATTTGATAATTCGAAGGATTGGAATGAGCAGAAGTTTCGTAAAATGAACAAAAATATAAAATGAGCAAAAATTTGAAATATTAGCATGAAATTGTAAAATGAGCGAAAAATTGAAACTTGAGTAAAAATTACGTAAAATGAGTAACATTTCTTAAAATGAACAAAAACATAAAATGAGCATAAATTTATAAAATGAGTAAGAATTTGTAAAATGAGAAAAAATTTGTATAATGAGCAAGAATTTGAAAAATGAGCAAAAATTTGTAAAATGAGCAAAGGTTTGTAAAATAAGCGTAAAATGAGCAAGTTTTCAATTTTCAGCTTAATTAACATTGGTTTATTGCGGTTCTCTGGTTCCCCTCCCTCCCTCTTGTTGAGTTTAATATGTCAATTTACGCATGCATCTCTCTCTGGCTGAGTTTAATATGTCAATTTGTGCATGCATAACAAAGCTAAGTTAAGAGAGATTCATCATAATATATATTGAAAATAATTGGAGTAGCTGATAAGACTTGCTTAAATGCAATTATCTTTTCACATTGAGATATAACCCATATGTCTGGTGAACTGATTATCTTTTCACATTGATTATCAATGATTAAAACTACTACTATCACATCATGTAACAAAAACAAAAGTGGAAAGAAGTGGCCAAGTACACGCTATGCCTCCCACCCTCAGAACAAGAAAATACGGTTGTTTTGATTACGGCTGCCTCCACTACTGACTTATGATGAAGTGAGCAATATACTTTTTAGTTTTTAGACTATAGAGAGTCTAAGAAAAGCTCATATTATACACTGACTTATGAACTATCGATATATGTTCGACTTTATCAGAAAATCTAGTGGTGTCAAAATAGGTTCTCGAACAGGTTTTGGGTATACCCACAGTGAACAAGGTCAGACCCGGACAGGTCAGGATTCTGATTGTTAGTGCCCCAGGTCATGATTGGTCAGGTTTTGTTCAACTGGGTTGAACATATTTGAATCATTGGATTCCCGGGTGCCGGACAGGTCTGAGCGTTCCATTTACAAGTCTATCCATTCCCGGATATGATCACTCATTGACATTTTTTTGCTAGGTTTGCGCGGGTCGTATTTAGGTTTCATGTAAGGTTGCGTTAAGTCAAAATGTACTCGGGTTGAATTAGTAATGACCTTAGTTCGATCATTGTGAGACACAGGTCCGTTTGCTATTGAACGTCAATTCAACTTCGGGTAACTCTTGATCGGGCCATCTTGATTTTGTTATCGATTTTGTAAAAGAATCATATTAATAAAAGTATTAAGATCGACATACATATACTATGTGTGTGTGCGATAACTATATTGATTACCGTGATGTTTAGTGTATTCTCTTAAGTCTTAGTCAACTCTTATTTCGAATAATCAAATGCGTAAAACCACTCTAATGAGTAAAGGAGTAGAACGACTCTTCATATGTTTTTAATATTATATATTATAACCAACGGCGACAATAATAACGAGTAGACGATCAATTCCAAACTTGATATAAATGATTTATTGTAAGCATTATGATTGATATATAAGTTTGTAAATAGCTAGGATGGTAATGAGAATAATAATACTAATAAACGTAAAGCGATAATGATAATAGGTAAAAATACAAATAATAACAATAATGGTAACAAGGCTAAGAATAGCAATAGTAATACAAATAAAAACAGGAATACTAACAATAACAATATAAATACTAATTCAAGATAATAGTACACTATTTTAGATAGTAGTCTTCATATTAAATGCATTTTGAAACTATAACATGTATTTGGATTGAAATAAGTGATTATAACGAGCGTTCATATGTTGTACAATAAAAATGATAATAAATTATACCCCTCAAATCATTCTCCCTTATAAAAGCTAACCATAACTTATGAAAAGTAAAATCAATAAGTTAACTGTTAACAAGTAACAACCATAGGTAAATTAGTTAACAAGTATTTGCTAGTTACTATATAGTTGAATTAAAACAAGTTATTATTAGATAAGATCACTATAATGAATGTATGAATGACAGTTGATAGTTCAAGATAACAATATACTCCATTTAAGTTCATCATCTTTATGATGATAATATAGCAAACAATCACTATATACCAAGTACCCAATGAAGTTCATATATATATATAACCATAGGGAGATTTGTTAAATTACTATTCTTTTTGCATTTTAACAAGATCTTAACCGATTAAATATTATTGCTTGTTCACAAGATCTTGATATGAAGCATACTGCTATACTATAGTTCACGTAAATACCTATAATCTAAACATTAATTGAGTAAGTAACAGTTGTATAAGTAATTTTTCAAGAATTTTAGTTTCATAAGTAATGACTTTAGAACAATATAACTAGTATAACTATAAGTCTATAACCGATAGTGTTTATGCTCTTTGTTATTCCCTAATCAATTCGTCAAAAAATGAGACAATGAGATAATTGGCGCGAGCAAATTTCGGTTAAACAAATAATATAGATTATTAAAATTTTAATTATTACTTTAGATAATTATGATTATTATTTGAAAATGTTGTTATAAAGTACTCCCTCCGTTTCATTTTAATCTACACACTTACACTTTTCAAACATGCCAATGTAAAACTTTGGAGACATATATCTTTAGTTTTGTATTTGTAAAAATTATAAAAAGTACATATTAATAAAATACATAATAAGACGAATCTAACAAGATCCCATATGACTATGTTTTTATTCACGTATAAATCACAAACGAGGGTCAAAGTGCAATTTGTGAATAGTATAAAATGTCAAAGTGTGTAGATTAATATGAAACGGAGGGAGTATGAGATTTGGGGTTTAGTTGTTGGTAGGATTCTTGATTTTCTCAAGGCAAAATCTAAAACGATTTAATAGGCAAAATCTAAAACGATTTAATAGGCAAAATCTAAACCGTTAGATGATTAGAATCAAGGGCACATAAGAAAACAATACAAAGCACATGGATCATCAATATTAGCCGTTGGATACAAACCACAAAAGAAGCTAAACCGTTAGATCATCTTCTAACCTATCACCTTTTCCCTCATCTCTCTCCAAACCCATATTTCCTGCCCAGCCTCCCTTCCGTGTTCCTACTTCTCTCAACTCATGAAGATGCAATTTCAAGTATTGAATCGTTTTTTTTTTTGCCCAAAATTTCTGAAATATATTGATTTCACCATTTCAGTTGAAAGTTCGAGTTATACTTCTTTATAATTCTATCCCTATCTTAGTAGCTGATGTTTTCTGCATGATACACATGCTACTGGATGTTGTTTCTGTGTTCAATGAAGTCTCTTCCCTTGCTCAGAAGAAACAGTCCATAAAAATAACTCAAGATGGAATAGAGTAACGTGTTGCATCATCACAGTTTCTTTGTTTCAGTCATCTGCTTCTTTTTCGAGGAGATTTGCATCTCTATTGAGCTCAATGACTAATAATGATTTTGGCTTTCCGTGAGTATCAACCTACAATGGAGGAGGAGGAAGTTCTGGTCTTGGAGGGTGTATGGAAAACAGATAAATTTGTGTTGGTAGAAACATCTGTTAAAAGCAATATACATCAAGGTGGAAGTTCAGAAACTGTACAAACTCTGGGAACATCTGTGAAGTATCACAATAAGAATGAATTTCATATTCATATGTTGTTCTTTAGTATAGGGTTATGAGAATTTGAGATATTATTTGGTAGCAAATTTGGTAGAATATTAAATGGGATAATTTGGTAGAAAAAATAGGAAAATTTTGGTAGAATACTAAAATAGATTATAAATTTGGAGTATAACCAGAAATTTTTTAATATTATTTGAAAATGAGGACATTGGATAATTAAATGAATCTATAAACAAGTACATGATAATCAAAATTCTTAAATTAAATGTAATTTAATTTTTTATTTATTTAATTATTAATTATAATAAGTTTTTATAAATTAAAATATTTAAATGATTTTGTAGATATAAAAAAATTATTAAATTTTAATAATATCTTGATTGCGGTCGGGTTCGGGTTTGAGAGGAGGTCTGTATGAACAGGTCAGGTTATAATCTTGTTGGGTGTCGGTCAGGTCTGGGTAATCCCAGGTCAGATTTCGGTCAGGTTTGGGGACTGACCCTCACAGGTCGAACCAGGTTCAAGTCAGGTAAGAATCAGGTTGACCCAGCGGTCAGATCTGTTTCTAACACCACTAAGAAAATCTCTTCTTAAATAACTGTTAGTTGGTTAATAAGACGGAAGAAAGTAGTGAGCTCAACAATAAAATTACTTGTTTTTTTTTTTCAAATAAAATTACTTGTTAATTGTCTTTATTTGTAGACTCGTTAGCTAACTAGCTAGTGAGTTAGCTAGTCTTACAAACTTTTCAGTTTTTCCCTACCCACGAGTTTTTCACTTCAACGAAATCGGACGATTTTTTCACTACAAATTTTCAGAAATTTACTCAAAATCAATCAAAATTATCACAAACACCGGCAACACACGAGTTTTTCCCCAAATTTTAGAATTTTGAATGATAATTTTTTATCTCTGAAAAATGTAAAACGGGTAATTAAAAAGCTAATTTTAGTAATATGAAGAATACGGAAAACATTAATAAAAGTAGACTGAATGATAATTCATACCATTAAACAATATATAGAGGCTAAAATAATTAAACGAAAAAAGTTGATTGTGGTCTATAAACCATGTTTAAAAATGGGAAATATGCATTTGCATAATCAACCAATCTCTATTATATAAGGGAAGGGGGAGCAATGGTGTCCTCTTTTGAAATGCCTATTTTGCCCCTCTTCCCATTCTAAATTACAAATTGACTTACAAATCAAAAGGGGCTTTAAACAAAAATACCAAAAATATAATTATAATAATCACTCACAAGTCACAAGTCACAAGTCAACTAAAATCATAAAATTGCATAATTTACGTTATGCAAATCACTAAAATGAGGAAACTTTATAAAAACTTAAAAATTCACTTACAAACTACAACCTATATGCAAATCACTAAAATGAGAAAACTTTATAAAAACTTAAAAATTCACTTACAAACTACAACCTATGAAAAAATTGACTTGAAATCAAAGTGTCCACCCTCTTTACAATTTATGAAGTACTGTACTTAATTCAAAAATCAACTAAAAAATTATAATATTAGAAATCATAAATAAATTCAATAAAATTTCTATTTTGTTTATAGAATTTAACTTTGCAAAGTAAAAATAAAAAAACAAAAAGAATGGTGAGAGACTTAAGTGATAGAAACTAAACCAATCAAATTTTGCAACTAAAAACAATTATACTTTGTATGTCTAATGTTCAATTTTTGATTCTTATGCCGAAGAAAATCGAGTTTCTGTTTTGAAAAAAATTCAAACACGCATCACGTGCAAAAAATTCTAGTGATGTCAACAAATAAGGGAGGAGCTAGAGTTAAAATTGGATATTTTTGTTATTTTTCCAGCGCTTTAGAGGCATTAGTTTCCAACTCTTACATAATCTAAATCATTTCTTTTTTCTTAAACATATGGTTCAAGGTGAATATTAAATTTCAATTTTGTTCTTTAGATCAGTACTATATTGATAGACCATATATAGTTCTTGATTTTAGCCAAGCAAGCTAGTGGTATCCTGAATCTTATTGGATCAAGTGATTATTGTAGCATCTTTTTAAGTGTTGCAAAATAATAAGAACATAGAATCCCCTAAAAAAAAAATAGCAAAAGGGATTAAGGCTATGTTTAGTTCACCTGAAATTTTCTGATCTGAACTTATCTGATCTGAACTTATTTTTTCTGATCTGATATGATCTGATCTGAACTGATCTGATCTGATTACAAGAGCTTATCTTTTAGATTTTTCTCAATATAAGAAAAAATCTAGTCATTTGGGGTCTTGTTTGATTCGTCTCAATGAGTACTTTATTAATATCCATTTATTATAATTTTTACTAATATGTAATGAAAGTTATTTAATAATAAAATGATTTTAAAATATAAGCATGATCTGATCTGATCTGATCTGATATGAACTTATTTTTTTTGATCTGATCTGATCTGATCTTATTAGATCTGAAATAAGCAAAAATAAGGTGAAGTGAACATAGCCTAAGTATAACAGTATAATCGAGTGTCAGAGAACTGACCTCGATATTGATGTCTGGGTACTTGATTTATTGCGCAATCCTGCCGAGTATATACTTGATGGAATTTAATGTCCTAGTAACGATGAGCCTTTAATTATTCAGTCCGTTTTTTGTACAACACGCCACACGGAACCCAAATTGTGCGGCCACATTATTGTAGCTCTTCCTCCTTCCCCGCCCCATTTCCTCTTCTCCTCCCGCCCCAATTCCTCTTCGCGAAAACACCAACGGCAACCACCACCACTACCAAAACCAGCGATCTCCTTGAGTCCTTCCTCAATTCTCTATCCTACTCCCGCTGTCGCAATCAACGAAATCTTGGCGTCTTATCCGGGTTCCGGCTACGAGATTTCCATCCGAAATCGTTTAGTTAAACAAGCTGCTTGGGCTTGCCTTCAACCAACTGTTTCTTCTTCTCCTTCTTCTCTTTTACCGGATTTTGCTTTTCCTGCGATTTTTTCCGGCCAATTATCGCTGGTTTCCGACGCCTTATGTCGGAAACAGCTATACGTGTTTATGACAAGTTGGTCGACGCTTTGTGGCTCATCCTCTGCAGATAACAATGGTTTTTATTATGTTCTTTCTTTATTTGAATGGGTTTAATTTGTAGCAATTTGATGGAGTTAAGAAGAATGATGGTGGTTGGTTATTTGAGTTGGTGGTTGTGGTGGTGGTGTGGTGGTTATGGGGAGGAGGGGGACGTGGTGGTTCCATGGTTTGGTCAAAGAGAGGGAAGGGAGATTGAGAAAGGGTTTGGTGTTTGTATAAAGTAACTCTTATAATACAAAAAGTAAACCATACTTTCACTAAAAAGTAACCCTTCAACATTATTGTAATAGCCCGATTCCCGAGCTGCTAGCTAAACACTTAAGATTCACTAATCACAATCAACACTTAATAAACCTCGAATTAAATATTTACTCGCAGCGGAAACATAACCTATTAAACGATCTTGAACCTGTGGGTTATTGGGCCCACAAAACAAAATCCTTTATATAAGACTTCAATCATATAGTCATTCAATCTCAAATTCTATGGCAAAAGAATAATCTATATTGTAAGTAATTCTAAATAGTAAACTCTTCTATATACAAACTTAAATCTCAGACTTTATCCCATAATACACAATTCGAATCATTACTTTGCTCTCAACTCGATTCTGGCTCCCAACACAATCCTGCAACAAAGTTTGAATCTGCCACCCACCAAGTGACAGGCCACAGAGAAACTACAACACTATCAGCAAAGCTGAGTACACACTGTGTAATAGAAAATACAAGTTTAGGTGCATGTTAAAAACTAGCACATAGTTATAATAACAAATAGTCACATTCAACTCAGTTACTATAGTTTCACAAAATCATATCATTTGGCATGAACGCGAATGGAGAGGGGTACCACGCAGTACCAGCTGTCTCCAAACTATTGAGGGTCGTCACGCCAACTTTTATTGTTCTGCTTGCAAGACTTAACCAGACATGTCCTATAACGCCAGAAATTCGCCCTTCCTGGAAGGCAACAGTTAGGGACTCTACCCGCCCTAACTCAGGTGCATGTTCACGCCTCACTTTCATATTTATAATTTAAGATATTTAATGATTCATACTTTAATCCTCAATACTCAAATTTCTTATCAACTCATCCTTAATACTCAGAACTCTTATCAACTCCTTTCAATTCCCCTTACTTTGATAGTTGAGAAGGTTTAGGGTTTTCATTTGAAACTAGTTTTTCACGTAATAACTTTAATTGAACTTAACCAATTAAGAATGATAGTGCTTATCCACAAGCTTTCTTAATCGCTAAGAATGATGGTCCTTATCCACTTATTTTCTTAACCACTAAGAATGATGGTTCTTATCCACTTACTTTCTTAACAACTAAGAATGATGCTTCTTATCCACTTTTGTCCTAGTATGATGTTGGAGAGAATTCTAACTACTTAAAGGACCAAAGCCTGATGAAGACTTAATATAACTAAAAAATATTTGAACCTGCTTAAAAATTCAGGCTATTACAATTATAAAAAAGTAATCCTTAGCATTTGAAAAAGTAACCCATAGTTTTCAATAAAAGTAACCCCTATTTACCTTAGAAGTAACCCCTTATAATTACAAACGTAACCCATATCACAACAAGAATCTGCTATTTTACCGTCCGCATTTACCGCCCGTCTAAATTTGTAGACAGTATAGTTAAAATTACCGTCCGAATTAAACCAGACGCTAAATACCGTCTGATTTCCAAAATTTACCGTCCGTTATGCTGCCCGACACTATTTACCGTCCGTTTTTACGTCCGCTCAAATATAAGAAAATAAAATAAAACAATTTACCGTCCGCCTAGGACCATTTACGTCCATAAGACGGGCGCTAATTTTGCGGGTGATGAATAAGGACGCGACGACCCTACTTTTGTTTCATCCACACAATAACAAAAGCATTCTCTCTCTCTCATCTCCCAATTCTCTCACTCTCTCTCAGTCTCGCTCACTCATCTCCCAATTCTCTCACCCTCTCTCATCCCAATTCTCTCACCCTCTCTCATCCCAAAACTCTCTATCTCTCTCCTTATGTTTCTCTCACTCTCTCTCATCGTCTTTTTGTCGTCACCATCCATCCCCAACGTCATAGGCTCCACGAAAACAGTTGAAATAACGCCTTCGCCATATTTTAAGGTTAGCTCTAGTATTTTTTTTCATAAATTTCTATTTTTTTGGGTAGTTTTCCGTTTCGATGGTTGATTTCCTTTCAAATTCGTTTTTTTAAATTGGTTTTCTTCAAACTTTTTAAAATTCGTTTTTTTAAAATTTGATTTCTTAAAATTGGGTTTTTTAGTTGGATTTCCGCTGTTTTTAGGGTTTTTGTGTCGGCGGCGGTTAGGGTTAGGGTTTATTGGTCGGCGGTGGTGAGGGTTTCTGGGTGGCGGCGGTTAGGATTTTCACAAGGATTGTTATGGGCTGGGGTTTTTATTTCAAATGTTTTTTTTTATATTTTTCGATATTTTTTTTTTTTTTATGGGGTTAGTATTGTGGTAGATATGAGTTTTTTTTTTCAGAACATCTTTGTCCTTTTTTTTAAAAAAAAAATCTGCATAGATTTCAGTTTGATTTTTCAATTTGTTTTTTCTGGTTTTGTGGTTTTTGAATTTCGTTTTTTTATTTGGATTTCGTTTTCTGGTTTTTTTATTTTTTTTTCTATTTTGATTTTTCTTACTTATTTTTTGTCATTCTGATTTTTGATTATGAGTTTCGGGTTTGTGGGTTATGGGGTTCGAATTTGATTAATTTTTTGGTTAATCTCATTTAATTATGCTTGGGTTAAATTTTGGTACTACTTGCTTTGTGGTTTTAATTATATGGTTAAATGTTTATTTTAATGTTGGGGTTATATTAATTTTTGTTCAATCTTTGTGGTTGCAGATCAGATGTGTTCAAGGATTATTTGAAGAGATTGATTCCAGATATTAGTTGAATAGATGTATTTTTTTATTTAACATTTTAGTTCAGGTAATTTTGTTTTAGATATTACTGGGATTTCAATTGGGATGTAAAATATGTTGTATTTACCATTATAATTTATATGAAGTACTTCTATAAAGATTCATTTTTATGTTTCAATTTCAATGTGTCCTTTCATTTTTGTGTTCACTAAAATATTTACCAAAACCTTATAGCATTAAGAGAGAAAAAAAATAATAAAGTAATATTTGAATTTTTATTTTATTATGCTATGCAATTTCCGTCTGATTTTTTGATTTAGCGTCCGAAAATTCAGACGGTAATTAGCGTCTGAAATTTCAGACGCTAATTACCGTCCGAATTCTCGGACGCTAATTACTGTCTGAAATTTCAGACGCTAAGTCAAAAAGTCGGACGCTAAATATTTACCGTCCGCCAAACGGACGCTAAATGGAGAATTATCGACCAGGGGTTTTGCATCAGCCTTTTAGCGTCCGTTGACGGACGCTAACCTCTTTACCGTCCGATCCCAAATTTTTAGCGTCCGATTTTGGTAGACGGAAAAGAGTGATATTCAGTAAAAGTAACCCCTTATCATGACAAAAAGTAATCCCTAGTTACAGTAAAGTAACCGCTTAGCATTCGAAAAAGTAACCCTTAGTTTCACTAAAAGTAACACCTAATAATTAGAAGAAAAAAAACCTAGATTCAACAAAAGTAACCCCTATTATGAAAAGTAACCTCTCTGAAAACGGATTCAAAAGTAATTCTTGTTACGAAAAGTAACCCTGCTGAAAACAAATTCATGCTTGGGCTGTTTTTTATGGGACGCGGGCTTCAATATAAAGTACTCTAGCTTGGGCCTTTTATTAGCTGGTCACACCATTTGTTCAAGGTGTGGCCTGCCTTATACAAAAGTTAATTATACTCCCTTCGTCCCAAATGTATTTGCTACATTTTGCCATTTAGGGGTGTCTCAATTTATTTGCTACATTTGCAAATATTTCCATATATAGTACATAGGTCCCACACTTTATTTACAAATTTGCCATCACTCCCTCCTTGGTTTTGTAAATGTTTCCATATATAATACATATGTCCCACAATTTACCTATTTGCTTTTTTTTTAATTCCATTTCTGTCAATGGTCCCCACTCCCTCCTTGGTCTTTGTGAAAAAGTGCTTGTAGCAAATAAATTGGGACGGAGGGAGTAATTATTTGTTACTTAGTTAAAATCTTACGTACAGTCTGCTCCATGATTCAAGCTGATACAATAATCAAATATATAAATGGGTTATTATTCTTGAGTTAGTTTTGCATGGACATGATCCACACTAATATTATTCTGGACCAAAACCGTTCTCCTTTAACATATTGATCGTCTTTTTTCTTCATATAGTAATTTTTTTAAAAATCTTATGTTACACCATACAGTCACTATCTACCATATTGATTTTTTTTTAATATACTCACTCTTTTTTATGTTAGTTTACTGTAACGAAATGTTCACTTCGTGAAATAATAACCTTTTTTTCACATAGTCAAGCATTACAATCTATATCTATTCATCTTTAAAATATTTTTTTTTCAATATACAGACCTTTTTTTAATAAATCACGTGAATTAGCATTAAATTCATGCTAATTTAGTGTGGACCAAATCCCTATAACTTACTTTTACTAAATCTAATAAGACAAAGCGATACTTTTGTAATTTTGAATATGGAGTGAGGCCCACCACTTTCCTTCTTTTGTTCAATGGAGAACATGTTTTTTAAATAAATACAAAGGAAAGCTTCTCGTGCATGGTAATTGGTAAGATTTAATTGTATTTCACAATTTTGTTGTAAAATATATCAAACCTAGCACTACACAAAAGGCACCTTGAGGTTGGATATTTTCCTTACCATTTTTCTACTCATAAAGGGATCTTATTTATTATATTATGTAAAGTTACATATAAGAAATTCAAATAAAATAAGACACTTATTAAATTATGTACAATTTAGAAAGTGTTTAACTAATTAGGTATCTATTTTTCGTAAATTATCAGACAAGCGATTATTTTATTGTTGAATGGACTTATATAAGACATCTTAGTGGTGGCTGGCTTGTTTGATCATCCATTCAAAATATCTTACGTACAACGTCGCACTTTTAGATCATGAGAGGTTAATAAACAGATTGAAGATCATTTCAATTGTAGAAGTACAATCTATATCACAATTTGATGCAACATTCCACAAACACCATTACATAAATCACAACCATACAGTATATGTGATAAATAAATATATATAGTTCTTGCGAACTTTACTGCTGTGGAGTCGATGACTAACCTTATTATAAATAACTAATGAGAAAAATAGTAGAATAAGAAGCTAGTCATAGATTTTCAGCAAAGTTCATTGAGATGGACATAAAATACTATTCAAGGCATGTATCCTCCATGACCACCCCCTTCTCCCCCACCAGCACCATAGCCACCAGAATGGGCGCCACCAGCGGCAGAGCCACCTCCGCCACCAGATCCACCACCGCCACCACCAACATAGCCTCCTTCACTAGCACCTCCTCCGTGTCCACCACCTCTCCACCACCACTACCGTACCCACCTCCTGCTTCGCTACCTCCATATGCTGCACCACCACCACCACCACTTCCGCCTCCACCACCTCCAACGTGTCCGCCGGCCCCACCAGCATAGCCACCTCCATGGCCCCCACCTTCGCCACCTCCATAACCTCCGCCGTGTTGTCCTCCAGCCCCATAAGCGCCACCACCTCCACTACCACCTCCGCCACCACCGCCATAAGCAGCTCCACCGCCAGCTGCCCCACCTCCATGGCCTCCACCTTCACCACCGCCATAACCACCTGCATGGCCACCTCCAGCCCCAGATGCTCCACTAGCTCCACTTCCACCACCACCGCCTCCACCAAATGCTGCTCCACCACCAGCGGCACCGCTTCCTTCACCACTTCCGCTATCGTATCCACCGGCATGTCCACTGCCTCCATCATGAGCTACCCCGCCGTAAGTTGCCCCACCACCAGCAACTCCACCTCCTTCACCACTTCCACTACCATATCCACCGGCATGCTCACCACCTCCACCATGAACTGCCCCACCACTTCCTCCACTTCCACTACCACCACCACCAGCATAGGCAGATTCGCCACTAGCTGCACCTCCTCCACCGCTACCATATCCACCAGCATGCTCTCCTCCTCCTCCATGAACTGCCCCACCGCCTTCACCACTTCCACCACCTCTGCCACCGGCATACCCACCTACACCTACACCAACATCAACACCAACACTCGCATGTCCTCCAAGTTCATACGTGAGGAGGGCCCTGGTGGCAGTGCATATGCCTATGCCTAACACTAAGAAAAAAACAACACAAGAGATTTTATGGTATGCCATATTGAGATTGTTTGTGATGGTTTACAGATGCTTAGAGAGAGGTTTTATAGGCATGGATTAACTGATTAAGATTAAAATTGAGCGTTACTCGCACTCAACATAACAAAAGTGAAGGATTACTCTATAGTTCCCACTATAAGGTCCTCTACTCATAGCAAAGCCGCAATTTTTCGAGTTGTATAGTAGTATTATTCATATTACAGCAAATAGTGACGGTATTGTGCCACTCTGCTGTCTCCCACATTCAAATTTCAATGTATTTTTCATTCAGATAATTGCTTTATTTTCTTGCATTTAATCGTACAATTATATTAGTTCGTTCCACATCACTCCCCAATTTGGACAGAGATAATCCTGATTAGGTAACCTTATCTTGTTCCTCGTTCCTTTTAGGTAAAGTGTTAATGCTCTTGAGTTTCATATTCACTCTCTTTGCTTATGCTATTATGCTAATACTATAACTTTATAAACCCCGTATTTTGACAGAGGCTATATGAGCAAGCATTAAAAAAAAAAAAAAAAAACTTATAGAGCATTAATCAAAAGTGATCTTCAAGCGTAGGTACATATTCGCCACTTTGATGTCACGTTAAACTTCTTGTTTGTTGACTTTATTACACTAATCCCGAGTTTTAGCAAGTATTTGAAAAATAGTCGATTTTATCGCAAATACATCGTACTACATATTGTGGTATTCATTATTGATAACTGAGTGAAGATGTTAGACGTCATTATAAAGTCTTTACCCACAAAACACCATTTCTGGTTAATACAGGTTTATCAGATTCAAAAGCTAACTTGATCCCAGCTTTGTTTAAAAGATAACCAGAAATGAGGTTAATGCGGATGTCAGTGATACGCAAAACATTTTGCAAACAATGGTTTTTCCCAGAAGTTAATTGAAATTATTGTCAATAATAAGTTAACCTTTACCCCGTTCGCTAAAAATAAGTCATCTTTCTATTATTTCCTGAATAAGTCTACCTTTACTACTTATCAATTTAAAACAAGTTACATTACAAATAATTTGACTTTTTTCTTTCTTTTTAGTAATTTTTAATTTCCTTTTGTTTTCTCTCTCATTACTTTGAAGAGTTACACATATCATATTAAGCGGTTAAATAAGTTAATATGCAAGGACTTGTTTAAAACATATTAGTATTAAAGGTTGACTTATTCAAGGATAATTAAAAGGTTGACTTGTTTTTAGCGGATGGATTAAATATTAACTTATCCTTGACAATTTTTCCAAGTTTTTAGGAAAACAATTGGCTTGGAAAAGTTTAGGAATGTCCATACCCTCAGCCACAATATCAGCATATCAAGTCTCATACTCATGAACTTGATCTAAAACAGACACATCATTAGACATAGAAAACTTAAACCAACGACTACATTCATAATTCTTAGTTTCAAAATCATCAGTTTCATACTTAGTAATTAAAGCATTCCAAATATGCTTAGCTTTTTTTTTGGCTTACTATAAATCATGTAAAGGGCAAAAGTCATACAATGCAGTAATATCCCACGACAAGTCTTATTGTCTTTCACAAAATCCCTAACAGAATTCTCAGGAACAATATCAACAGACAAAAAATAATCAACCCCAATTTGACCCAAGAAAAATTCGATCTTATCATACCACATCATATAATTTTTTCGACAAAAAGGTTCTAACTTAGACATATCAGGGACAAAGGGATTGGTAATAGGGAGGGCATTCAGAATAGGCACATTATTATTAGGAACATCAACAACCATAGTTCCTAAACAAAGATACAAACAAAAATTCAACTTTAGAATATAGGAACTTAAACAGGTAGCTAATTAAATTAACTTATCTGATAACTCTGGTGTGAATAAAACACTGCCCTAAAGCTGAATTTGTTGCGCTATAACACACGGAATCACATTAATCAACCTCCAAGGATACACGATTTCTACATTTTCGGTGTCGACTAGAAGTGTGGGTTGAGAACGCTCAAGACTATTGCCCAAAATTGAGGAAATTCGAAGAGAAGAGCAAATGTGTTTTGTGTTTTTCTATACCATCAACGGATACCAGAACACTGGTATTTATAGGAAATGGAAAAACAAACGTGATCAGATCATAGCAGATTACATGGGATAAAACGGTTGATAAAATGGGTTCATGGCAGAAGACATGCAGAGTAATTAGGGAAAACGGTCATTTAGGGAAAAATGGTAACTTAATCGGCTACAAAAAATGGTAATTAAAACATGATAAATAATTGACCCAAAAAGATAGTTAAGTTAAGTTTATTCCCCAAAGCCCATGGCCCTAACCCGGACCGGGCGTTGCGCGCGCGATAACCATACATCACCACATACCCACTAAAAGTCTCATTATTATTCCAATATGGGTTAAATTGAAGTTAGGTATCAACTATGAGGGGGAAAAGTATCTCTACAAAATTGCATCTCAAATTGGTAAGCCAATGCAAAGGGATGATGCTAAAAAGAAGCGTGAAAAGGTTCAGTATGCTAGGATCTTGATGGAGGTTGAAACGAAGCAGAAATATCCTGATGTTGTGACTTTCTTGGATGAATATGGTGAGAACCAAGAGGTTACAGTGGTTATGAAGGGAGGCCAGCAAGATATGACAATAGTCATATGATGGGAAATGGTACTATGAAATATAGAAGGAATAAGGAGAAGCAAGCATGGATTCCAAAGAAATGACAGTCACAACTAATAGAGAATATGGATGTCAGGAAAACTGTTAATCAGCCTGTGCAAAAGGAGGTAGATGCAAATGGCTTTCAAAAGGCCCTTAAGCCTATCATATTGAAATGAACACCTATTAAAGCCACTGACATTTTAGTGAATGTGGCTGAAGGAGAATTTGCTCTGGATCAGGGGGAAATACTAGTCTTGAAGATCATTTGATTTCTTAGAGAGATAATGTGCTATCAGAAGTGGGATGGGGGGACTCATCCACCTCATATGCAAAGAGTTTTGATGTGGAATGTCCGGGGGATAAGCAGGGCTTAGAAACATATATAAGTGAAGAATTTTATTCAGTAGCAATTTATGGGCCTTGTGAGTCTCTTGGAAACAAAGGTAAAAGCCTCCAATCTTGGGGGTTTATACCAAAGGATGTTCGCTGGTTGGTGTTTCAGCTCGAGCTCTTCTTATCATGATAGTGGTAGAATTTTATTGGCATGGAAACCATGTGTGTTTCATCTGAATATTTGGGGGATGGGGACAACCAAGTTTTGCACTGTCATGTCCAACCTGTTAGTGGTGTAATGGGTTTTTATTGTAGTTTTGTTTATGCCTTTAATGATTGTAATAGAAGAATAGAGTTATTGAATTTTTAAAGCAGCATAATTCTAATGATCCTTGTATAATTTATGGGGATTTTAATTGCGTTATGCACATTAAGGAGAGAATAGGAACCCCTATTAGGAGGAGTGAAATTGAGAAGATCTCTTAATGTATGCATGAGTGTCAAATGGTTGATGCTAAGGCCACTGGCAATTGTTTTACTTGGAATAATAAATAATCTGTTTGATAGGGTCTATTCTAAAAGAGATGGAATTAGGATAATCAAGCATGGTTCAATGTGTATGAGAATGCTGAAGTTGGGTTCATGAGTGAAGGTATGTTTGATCATATTGTTGCCTTATTGACTATGTATCCTAGCGATAATCAAGAATAGAAACCTTTTAGGCACTTCACCATGTGGAAGCATGCTAGTGATTTTCATTCTGTGGTGTTTGGTGCTTGGGATGTTTATGTTCAGAGTACAAAAATGTATGTTGTTGTTCAAAAGCTTAAGGGGGGTAAAGAGAGTAATATAAGAGTTGAATAAAAGAGGTTTTGATGATGTCCATGCTATTGAAGTGAAAGCTTTACATGAGATGATAAAGGTCGGGAAACAATGCATAAGCATCTTGGGCAGAATGAGTTTACTAAATCAGAGCTTGTTGCTATTAATGAGTATAAAATGAAACATTAGATTTATGTGAAATTCTTGAAGAAGAAAGCTAAAGAAAGATGAGCAAGAGATGGTGATGAGAATACTGCTCTTTTTCACTAAAGTATCAGAGCAACAAAAGTGCAATATCAGATCTATGCTATTTTTGATAAGGATGACAATGGCAAGATTCTCCTACTAGAGTTACTCAGGCTTTCTTGGATTACTACCAACAATTGTTAGGCACAACATGTGCCTATTGGAGACAGTTTTTACAACTGATTGTGCAAAGTGGCCTAGTTGTAAATAACTTATACTTTTGAGGAGCTTTGGAGGAAATGGATGGGTCAAATGTTTCAAGACCATGCAAAGAACAAATCTATTGGGGATGCTATAAAGAGTGTACCAAAGAACATGGATAGCAATGATTGGGAATGGTTTGTCAGAGTCCACTATTATAGTGATAAATATAGGCATGTTTTTTTAATATAATTTTTACATTATTTGTAATTGCAATATAGGAGCCATTCTAATGACTTTTAATGTTATATCAACATAAAGTTGGTGGACAAAATTATGAAAATAGAGGTGGATTACCATGCCACATTGCATGGGGAGCAAGCCATTTTTGGCAAATCAAATATGATATGGTAAGATCGCTTCTATTTTTCCCATCTCTAGTTCTGTAATTGGACGTTTTGGAGGTTGGACCACAGGTGATATAACCCAATGAAAAGGTAAAAAAGAAAAAGTGAATTATTAGTGTAATTTCACTAGTATTAGTATAATTTTAGTGGTAACCCATTACTGTAATTTTCATCCTTCTCCTTCACCTTTCATCCTCTATTCAAGGGCTATAAAATGAAGAAAAAACATTGAGAAAAACCTATATTTTTGTGCAATCTAGCTATTAAAGCATATACTTTGTTCCTTCTTGATATAGTACTGTTTCTGCTAAGAAATTGAGGGTGATCACAAGTGTTGATGTGTGCTGAGAAACTTGATATGGGCCCCAAGAAGGTACGTCTGAGCTCCGTTATCCGTACATCGGAATCCTGCAAAAGGTAAGGTTAGCCTACCCCGCGGGTGGTCCCGGGATCGCCCCTCCGACGCTCAAGTCAGTAAATGATTGAGGTAGAGAGAGAAAGGGATCAATGTAGAGAGAGATGCTCTGGGTTTGGCAGCTTAGAATCGCTTACCTTTGTCTGATGAGACAATCCCCATTTATAGAGGATAGGAGCCCCAATAAATGAGGGTATTTTGGTCACCTCTAGCTGGTGGAGGGATGGCTTCCCTAGATGTAGGGGCATTTTAGTAACTTTGCCATAGGTGGGCTTGGTCCAAGAAATGGGCCCAAACAATTAGCCCCACGCCAAATAATCGGAGTAGAAATCGGCATTTTAGCTCGGTTGATTGGCGGAATAGGATCATTGCACTTTTGCCGATATTGAGCAAAAGCCAAGAATTTTCATGCCGGATCATGGCCGAGAAAATCTTCTGGCGCTAGGATTAACCAAGCACGGGGGTCTCGCTGAGGGGGTTTCGGGTGCTTTCAAAGCAGGTCGACCCGGGTGTTTTGAGGCTGGCCGAGGCCTGCTGGCCGAGCTGGTCACTTGGCCGACCGGGTGCTTTTTAAAGCAGGCCGACCCGGGTCCTTTGAGGCTGGCCGAGGCTTGCTGGCCGAGCTGGTCCCTTGGCCGAGCTGGTCCTTTTTAAAGCAGGCCGACCCGGGTCCTTTGAGGCTGGCAGAGGCTTGCTGGCCGAGCTGGTCAAGGCAAGGCCGGGCAGCTCCCTTGGCCGACCGGTTGCCTTGGTCGAGCCGAGAAGGTGCTGTTAAGGTAGGCCGACCAAGTGCTTTTGAGGCGGGCCGACTAGGTGTCTTCGGGGCCGGCCGAGTTGGTGCCGCGGCCTTGCGACTCTCATGGCCGAGCAGGTTCTCATGGCCGAGCAGCTCTTGCTGGTGGCCGAGGGGCTGCTCCGAATGGATGCTCCGAAGGGATGCATGCTCGGGTGCACTGGAGGCTCGGCCGACCGGGTGCGCCCGAGACCTTGGCTTCATGGTGCCCCTAAGACTTGGCCGACCCGGTGCCCTCGAGGCTTAGCTTCATGGCGCCCTCAAGGTTTGGCCGAGCCACAGGTTGTCCGAGTGGGTTTGAATAAGTTACTTAGCTCAAATCTGGCTAAGTATGAGAACGACTCGTCAAAGGAGATGTTGTCTCCTAGTGGCCGAGCGGGTAGGACGCCACTCGGATGAGGAGCTAATGAGCCCCGTGCCGACCCAGTGGGTGCCCCTATGAAGTACTGAGCTTGAATTTCTCTAAGTATTTGAGTGCCGAGTAAGGTCATGGACGCTCCTCGAGATGTTGAGGGAGGTCCTTAGGAATATTTGGCTAGGAATGTAACTCGGCCATGGAGGGGAAGGCCTCCTTGGGCTGAGTAGGATGGACGCTACTCGGATAAGGGGCTAACGAGCCCCAAGCTTGTCCGAGCAGGTGCCTTCTCTCGCTAAGCCTCTTTAGGCTAGGAGAGTGACTCTCGCCAAGGAGGGGAAGGCCTCCTTGGGTCGAATTGGGTGGACGCGGCTCGGATGAGGGGCTAATGAGCCCCAAGCTTGTCCGAGCCGGTGCCGTTTCTCGCCAAGTCAAACTGGGACTTGGGAGAATGACCCAACCAAGGAAGGCGGCTTCCTTGGGCCGAGTTAGGTGGACGCGGCTCGGATGAGGGGCCAATGAACCCCAAGCTTGTCCGAGCCGGTGCCGTCTCTCGCCAAGTCAAACTGGGACTTGGGAGAGTGACCCAACCAAGGAAGGCGGCTTCCTTGGGCCGAGTTAGGTGGACGCGGCTCGGATGAGGGGCCAATGAACCCCATGCTTGTCCGAGCCGGTGCCGTCTCTCGCTATGTCATCCAAGACTTAGGAGAGTGACTCAACCAAGGAGGGGAAGGACTCCTTGGGTCGAGTTGGG
Source organism: Beta vulgaris subsp. vulgaris (assembly GCF_026745355.1). NCBI lineage: Eukaryota > Viridiplantae > Streptophyta > Magnoliopsida > Caryophyllales > Amaranthaceae > Beta > Beta vulgaris. The sequence continues at coordinate 16,931,110 of NC_079206.1, forward strand.
TGGACGCGGCTCGGATGAGGAGCTAATGAGCCCCATGCTTGTCCGAGCCGGTGCCGTCTCTCGCTATGTCATCCAAGACTTAGGAGAGTGGCTCAACCAAGGAGGGGAAAGCCTCCTTGGGCCGAGTTGGGTGGACGCGGCTCGGATGAGGAGCTAATGAGCCCCATGCTTGTCCGGGCCGGTGCCGTCTCTCGCTATGTCATCCAAGACTTACGAGAGTGGATCAACCAAGGAGGGGAAGGCCTCCTTGGGCCGAGTTGGGTGGAAGCGGCTCGGATGAGGAGCTAATGAGCCCCATGCTTGTCCGAGCCGGTGCCGATGCAATACTTAGCTTTGAATTTGGCTAAGTACGAGCCCGACTCGTCAAAGGAGAGGGGGTCTCCTAGTGGCCGAGCGACTCGATTTATTTGCACTTAGCTATTTTTGCTAAGTGTTAGGGTACTCCTGGCATAGCCGAGGAGGTACCGCGAAATATACGCTCGACTCGGGGGGGATAGTGAGCCCCGTGTTTCCCGAGCAGGTTGATTTGTTTGCACTTAGCTATTTTCGCCAAGTGGTAAGGTACTCCTGGCCTAGCCGAGGAGGTACCACGAGATATACGCTCGACTCGGGGGGGGGGGGGGTAGTGAGCCCTATGTTTCCCGAGGAGATTGATTTGTTCGTACTTAGCTTTTTCTCGTCTAAGTTGGTTAGGACGCTCCTCTTATGACTAAGGAGGTGCCAATTAACGAGCTTCGACCCGGGAGGGCTTTGTTAGCGCCATGCTTCCTGAGGAGGTCTTCCGACGCTACTCAGATCTCGAGTAGGTTCAATAGTTGATACTTAGCCGTTTTTCGACTAAGTTAGTGGGACGCTCCTTTTCTGCCTGAGGAGGTGCCCATGATGGAGATTCTCGAAGCTAGGGAAATCCATGCTTCCCGAGGAGGTCTTCTAACGCTACTCAGATCTCGAGTAGGTCCAATTGTTGATACTTAGCCGTTTTTCGACTAAGTTAGTCGGGGGAGGCTTCTCCATATTTGAGTGCCGTTGGAGAAGTTTTTATTCAGGAGATGACGAACATCATCGCACCTCCATCAAGTGTATTCATTTGACCAGCTGAGGCGTTCAAGCAATTAGCCCCACGCTGGATGATCGGATAGGGTAGCATCATTCCTCCCAAGCGATCGTCCAGCGGAAACCGAGAGAGATCTATGTTCCTGGGGTACCCTGCTAGGCCGAGAGGGGGTGAAAGCCCGTGGGTTAGGAAGAACGCCCTCGAACTTTTGCAAAGTATAGTCTGCCCGAGCAGCTCCCTTAGCCGAGATTGTGCCTCGCTTCAAGTCAGGTTCAATAATGGATGGCCGACCGGGTCCCTGTCCGAGCAGGTATCAGTGAATTACTTAGCCTAAATTTGGCTTAAGTATAAGGGCGGCTCGACGAAGGAGAGAGGGTCTATCAGCTGAGCGGGTCGGATGCCACTCGGATAAGGGACTAATGAGCCACATGTCGCTCGAATGGGCGCCAATTAAGTACTTAGCTTGAATTTGGCTAAGTATGTGTGACTCGGTCAAAAGAGAAGGGGTCTCCTATGACCGAGCGGGTCCAGATATGGAGGATATGGGTCGATTTGAGCTTCCCATTTTGACTCATGAATGTTCCGGTATGCTGTATTTAGCCATTTTTGGCTATGTTAGTGAGATTTCCCCCTCCTGACTGAGGAAGTGTCATGGCGAAATTCTAGCCTTTTGAGCCTCCTTTTGCTCGCCTCTATTGAGTTGATAGTCTTAGTTTTGCTGGGCTGATCTGGGTGATGCAAGGCTTTTGATAGTGTGCCTTTGAAGCTGAGATAAATTTCTCATAAGTTGAGTAGGCATCTGAGGCCGAGTAGATGCCTCGGCTGAGCAAGCACCCAAGGATGAGTGGGTACATCGAAAGAGTAGGTACCGTTGATAAGTTAGTGCCTTTGATGATGAATAGGCATATCTGGCTGAGCATATTCTTTTCGCCGAGTGGGCACCCAAGGATGAGTGGGTACACAAGGATGAGTAGACATCGTTGATGAGTCGATGTTTTTGATGAATAGGCCACTACATCATAAACTCGAGGGTGTCATTTCTTATTCTGGAGAGGTTTTACGGTTCTGAGTCATCACACCCCCTGCTCAGGTTAGTCTTCATGGGTTGTGCTCTTCAATACAACCTCTTCCGAGTGATAACAGGTTTTGCCCTTTGAGGGTTGACACGGTCCTTGCCTCTATTTAGGCCCTAGCCGGTTAGGCTGACCATCTCAGGTTGGACAAATGATCTCCTCACGACGAGTGGAGACCATACACATCCGACTTTGCTGGAGAGTTTGTTGAAGATGAGATGCAATCAAGGTGACGTTTGTTGAAGTTATGGGCATTGGGTCAGGCGGTCAGCTACTCATATCTGACCTGATGCTGCGGGATGACCGACTCTGCAGTGGATTCTCCATTGGGGTGGAATCCTCATCATTCGAATAGAGGGATAGCACCATAGGTGCTTATGGGATGCTTGAGCTCTCCAGGAACGGTTGGCTAGGGAGGATGTCTTCATGGTTGGGGCCATTGCTGAGCAGCAATGAGGTGAGTTTTGCTGAGTAGCAACAAGGTGAATCTTGCTAAGTGGTGGCGAAGTAACTTCTTGTACTTTCCCCACAGACGGCGCCAAATTGTTTCTTCACCCGGGCCGGCCTGCTTTGAAAGCACCCAAAACCCCCTCAGCTCGACTGAGGCTTCGAAAAAGTTCGGGGGCGTTACCCCCTAACCCCCTCAGACCCCCGTGCTTGGTTAATCCTAGCGCCAGAAGATTTTCTCGGCAATGATCCGGCATGAAAATTCCTTGGCTTTTGCTCAATATCGGCAAAAGTGCAATGATCCTATTCCGCCAATCAATCGAGCTAAAATGGCGATTTCTACTCCGATTATTTGGCGTGGGGCTAATTGTTTGATAAGCGACGTACCCTATTGATAAGCGACGCATATAGCTCAAATACAAGGACGTGTGTCATACACTGAAGCCTATCCGACGCACATCGCTGCATCATAAATAGAAAAATTGAGGCCCTATCTGCGTCGCACTTAACTAAAGTACGTTACAAAAGGATAATTTGCGTCGGACCCCTTGGCCCATCCGACGCAGATCAGGCCAAAAGCCCACTTATAATTTTTTTTAACACGCCCAACTCACCCTCTCTAACCTAAAAGTAGTCCCTCTCACTTTTTCTTAACCCTAGATCTTGCTCTCTCATCTCTCTTCAGCCGTTTGACTTCTCAGCTTTCATCTCTCACCATTTCTCTTTCCTCTCTCTGCGGTGACTCTTTTCTCTCTCTTACGCGGCACCTCTCCCGGTGATTTTCTGCTCACCGGAGCCCTAGAATTAGGTGTTGTTCTCCGCTGCTGGTCTTCGCGGTTTCACCGGCGCCGTTTTCAACTCAATTTCGAGTGGAAAGAAGAGGAAAATGAAAGAGATTCGCAACTTAATTAGTGAATCCCTTTTCATCAGGAACTCGTTTGAGGTGAGTCTTAAAATACCCATGTTTTAATCATAGCGTAGATAAAGTTTTTATTTTATTCTCGACTTTCAGGTATTTTCAAATACCCATTTTATGTTGTTGATACAGATTTCGAAGCTTGTAGAACGAAGAAGATGAAGCCAAGAAGAGCATCGAGATTTGCATTTTTTACATTCTTTTTGCGAAGAAGATGAAGACAGGAAGTTGTTCTTCTCATAGATTTGCATTTATTTTTACATATATTCTTATAAATTGATGCAAGTTCATATATATCTTTAGTTTATATTACATACATGTTCAGTTTCAATTTTAGATCTTGTAACTTAGGGATTTTTTTTCTGTTTTTTATTTGATTGTAAATTGTTGATGAACCGATTTAGTTACACAATTTCTTTTAATTTTCATTTGTAACAAGTAATTTCATTATACATACTTTGTTTAATTTGATTTTTATTTTGTAATGATCTGATTGTACGAACTTCTTTTGTGGACGGCAGTTGACATAGTACGAATTTGATTTTTTTAATAAAATTAGCAAATTTGCGTCGGACATGTAGCTTCATGCGACGCACATCTTTGTTTAATAATGGGTATTTTTTGTATCATTGGGGAAAATCCTATTTTAATTGATCTATAAACTTGATTTGCATCGCACAAAGGTCTCCATCCGTCACAAATGAGTGATCCCAAAGGCATGCCCACTCAAGTCGTTTACGTCGCACTTTGTGGGTGGTGCGACGCAAATAACTCCTCATCTGCGTCGTGCCCTTATCCGACGCAAATCATGTTTTCGTCATTTGCGTCGAGACCTGTGCCGTCGGACCAATGTATGACGCAAATGGTGGTCCCAGGTACAAGTGAAATCACACTCTTTTCTCTCTCCTCCCTTCCTTCATAGAACCACCATGAGTCCCTGAGTTTCTCACTCTCTCTCCTCACTTGCTCCTCTCTCTCTCCTCGCTTTTCTTCAATTGGATTTCACCATTGTCATCATCTCACTCTCAACTTCTTCTCATGTTTTCTTTCTCGTTTCACCTTCCTCTATTAAAAAAAGATCTTTCTCTCTCCTAATCACAACAATGGCGATATTTTCATATTAGGAAGATGAAGAATTCAACCACAATCAAAAGAGAAGCAACCTCTGAATAAATTTTTCAGCTACTTTCGATCCTTCGAATCTGCTATTTTTGTCTGATTGTTTGGTATGACCAGACTACTACGAACAAATTTTCACGAAAATTTGAAGATTTAGGTTTTTTGCAGCGCAAAATGTGATGTAATTGGAGATTATCTACCAACCGTCACTTGTTCTGGTATAATTTTGATTTTATCTCTCTTTTATTTGGCTTAGATTAGTGTTTTCATTTGGATTGAAATTGTTGACTAGACGAGAGGATTGTGAAAAAAAATTGATAATTCGAAGGATTGGAATGAGCAGAAGTTTCGTAAAATGAACAAAAATATAAATTGAGCAAAAATTTGAAAAATTAGCATGAAATTGTAAAATGAGCGAAAAATTGAAAATTGAGTAAAAATTACGTAAAATGAGAAACATTTCTTAAAATTAACAAAAACATAAAATGAGCATAAATTTATAAAATGAGTAAGAATTTGTAAAATGAGAAAAAATTTGTATAATGAGCAAGAATTTGAAAAATGAGCAAAAATTTGTGAAATGAGCAAAGATTTGTAAAATAAGCGTAAAATGAGCAAGTTTTCAGTTTAATTAACATTGGTTTACTGCGGTTCTCTGGTTCCCCTCCCTCCCTCTGGTTGAGTTTGATATGTCAATTTACGCATGCATCTCTCTCTGGCTGAGTTTAATATGTCAATTTATGCATACATAACAAAGCTAAGTTAAGAGAGATTCATCATAATATAAATTGACAATAATTGGAGTAGCTGATAAGACTTGCTTAAATGCAATTATCTTTTCACATTGAGATATAACCATATGTCTGGTGAACTGATTATCTTTTCACATTGATTATCAATGATTAAAACTACTACTATCACATCATGTAACAAAAACAAAAGTGGAAAGAAGTGGCCAAGTACACGCTATCCCTCCGAGAAAGTCTTGGTAACCAACTGTTTGAGTCCAAAAAAGACTCAAACACTCAAAAAGTTACACAATGGTACCATTATAACCTGGTATTGGTATCAAATTGTTATCAGGATTGGTACCAAGCAACCTTACTTTGGTATCAAAATTTTCGGACAATGGTACCAATCTAACCTAGCATTGGTACCAAACAACACGCGCGTGAAATTTTTAAGGCTTAAAATGACCAAATTACCCCCGTTTGAGTCCCCTAAGAGACTCAAACGGTTGGTTGCCTAGACAAACTCCTATGCCTCCCACCCTCAGAACAAGAAAATACGGTTGTTTTGATTACGACTGCCTCCACTACTGACTTATGATGAAGTGAGCAATATACTTTTTAGTTTTTAGACTATAGAGAGTCTAAGAAAAGCTCATATTATACACTGACCTATGAACTATCGATATATGTTCGACTTTATCAGAAAATCTCTTCTTAAATAACTGTTAGTTGGTTAATAAGACGGAAGAAAGTAGTGAGCTCAACAATAAAATTACTTGTTTTTTTTTTTCAAATAAAATTACTTGTTAATTGTCTTTATTTGTAGACTCGTTAGCTAACTAGCTAGTGAGTTAGCTAGTATTACAAACTTTTCAGTTTTTCCCTACCCACGAGTTTTTCACTTCAACGAAATCGGACGAATTTTTCACTACAAATTTTCAGAAATTTACTCAAAATCAATCAAAATTATCACAAACACCGGCAACACACGAGTTTTTCCCCAAATTTTAGGGTTTTAAATGATAATTTTTTATCTCTGAAAAATGTAAAACGGGTATCAGTCGGTAGATCAAGGCGAGTTGATAATTTTAGTTGAAGATTTGAAATAAAAAAGGACATTCATATAAACAAAATTCAAGAATTTTAGTTAACGACTTGAGGTTGAAGGAGAGAGGAAGAGGAAGAGACGTAATAGAGAGAAAGGGGGCAGTGTTTGGGTTTTTTTGGTCAGTCAAGAAGGAGACAGAGTTTTAATTTTTTTTTCTCAAATTAATAGTTGGTCACGTGACCAACTGTGACCTACATAGTTCCGCCAATGGCTAGTAAGCCTAAATTCTTCTTGTATCACTTCACATGCAAAGCATGAGTATATTAAAAAGCTAATTTTAGTAATATGAAGAATACGGAAAACATTAGTAAAAGTAGACTGAATCATAATTCATACCATTAAACAATATATAGAGGCTAAAATAATTAAACGAAAAAAGTTGATTGTGGTCTATAAACCATGTTTAAAAATGGGAGTTGAGTAAATATGCATTTGCATAATCGACCAATCCAATTATATAAGGGAAGGGGGAGCAATGGTGTCCTTTTTTGAAATGCCTATTTTGCCCCTCTTCCCATTCTAAATTACAAATTGACTTACAAATCAAAGGGGGCTTTAAACAAAAATACCAAAAATATAATTATAACAATCACTCACAAGTCACAAGTCACAAGTCAACTAAAATCATAAAATTGCATAATTTACGTTATGCAAATCACTAAAATGAGGAAACTTTATAAAAACTTAAAAATTCACTTACAAACTACAACCAATATGCAAATCACTAAAATGAGGAAACTTTATAAAAACTTAAAAATTCACTTACAAACTACAACCTATGAAAAAATTGACTTGAAATCAAAGTGTCCACTCTCTTTACAATTTATGAAGTACTGTACTTAATTCAAAAATCAACTAAAAAATTATAATATTAGAAATCATAAATAAATTCAATAAAATTTCTATTTTGTTTATAGAATTTAACTTTGAAAAGTAAAAAAAAAAAAAAAAAAAAAAGAATGGTGAGAGACTTAAGTGATAGAAACTAAACCAATCAAATTTTGCAACTAAAAACAATTATACTTTGTATGTCTTTGATTCTTATGCCGAAGAAAATCGAGTTTCTGTTTTGAAAAAAATTCAAGCACGCATCGCGTACAAAATATTCTAGTGATGTCAAAAGCTAAGGGAGGAGCTAGAGTTAAAATTGGATATTTTTGTTATTTTTCCAGCGCTTTAGAGGCATTAGTTTCCAACTCTTACATAATCTAAATCATTTCTTTTTTCTTAAACATATGGTTCAAGGTGAATATTAAATTTCAATTTTGTTCTTTAGATCAGTACTATATTGATAGACCATATATAGTTCTTGATTTTAGCCAAACAAGCTAGTGGAATCCTGAATCTTATTGGATCAAGTGATTATTGTAGCATCTTTTTAAGTGTTGCAAAATAATTAGAACATAGAATCCCCTAAAAAAAAATAGCAAAAGGGATTAAGGCTATGTTTAGTTCACCTGAAATTTTCTGATCTGAACTTATCTGATCTGATCTGAACTTATTTTTTCTGATCTGATCTGATCTGATCTGATCTGAACTGATCTGATCTAATCTGATCTGATTACAAGAGCTTATCTTTTAGATTTTTCTCAATATAAGAAAAAATCTAGTCATGTGGGGTCTTGTTTGATTCGTCTCAATGAGTACTTTATTAATATTCAATTATTATAATTTTTACTAATATGTAATGGAAGATATTTAATAGTAAAATGATTTTAAAATATAAGCATGATCTGATCTGATATGAACTTATTTTTTTTGATCTGATCTGATCTGATCTTATTAGATCTGAAATAAGCAAAAATAAGGTGAAGTAAAAATAGCCTAAGTATAACAGTATAATCGAGTGTCAGAGAACTGACCTCGATATTGATGTCCGAGTACTTGATTTATTGCGCAATCCTGCCGAGTATATACTTGATGGAGTTTAATGTCCTAGTAACGATGAGCCTTTAATTATTCAGTCCGTTTTTTGTACAACACGCCACACGGAACCCAAATTGTGCGGCCACATTACTGTAGCTCTTCCTCCTTCCCCGCCCCAATTCCTCTTCTCCTCCCGCCCCAATTCCTCTTCGCGAAAACACCAACGGCAACCACCACCACTACCAAAACCAGCGATCTCCTTGAGTCCTTCCTCAATTCTCTATCCTACTCCCGCTGTCGCAATCAACGAAATCTTGGTGTCTTATCCGGGTTCCGCCTACGAGATTTCCATCCGAAATCGTTTAGTTAAACAAGCTGCTTGGGCCTTCTTCTCCTTCTTCTCTGTTACCGGATTTTGCTTTTCCTGCGACTTTTTCCGGTCGATTATCGCTGGTTTCCGACGCCTTATGTCGGAAACTGGTATACGTGTCTATGACAAGTTGGTCGACGCTTTGTGGCTCATCCTCTGCAGATAACGATGGTTTCTATTATGTTCTTTCTTTTTTTTGAATGGGTTTAATTTGCAGCAATTTGATGGAGTTAAGAAGAGTGATGGTGGTTGGTTGTTTGATTTGGTGGTTGTGGTGGTGGTGTGGTGGTGATAGGGAGGAGGGGGACGTGGTGGTTCCATGGTTTGGTCAAAGAGAGGGGAGGGAGATTGAGAAAGGGTTTGGTGTTTGTATAAAATAACTCTTATAATACAAAAAGTAACCCATACTTTCACTAAAAAGTAACCCTTCAACATTATTGTAACAGCCCGATTCCCGAGCTGCTAGCTAAACACACTTAAGATTCACTAATCACAATCAACACTTAATAAATCTCGAATTAAATATTTACTCGCAGCGGAAACATAACCTATTAAACGATCCTGGACCTGTGGGTTATTGGGCCCACAAAACAAAATCCTTTATATAAGACTTCAATCATATACTCATTCAATCTCAAATTCCATGGCAAAAGAATAATCTATATTGTAAGTAATTCTAAATAAACTCTTCTATATATAAACTAAAATCTCGGACTTTATCCCATAATACACAATTCGAATCAATACTTTTCTCTCAGCTCGATTCTGGCTCCCAACACAATCCTGCAACAAAGTTTGACTCTGCCACCCACCAAGTGACAGGCCACAGACACTACAACACTATCAGCAAAGCTGAGTACACACTGTGTAATAGAAAATACAAGTTTAGGTGTATTTTGAAAACTAGCACATAGTTATAATAACAAATAGTCACATTCAACTCAGTTACTATTGTTTCACAAAATTAAATCATTTGGCATGAACGCGAATGGAGAGGGGTACCACGCAGTACCAGCTGTCTCCAAACTATTGAGGGTCGTCACGCCACCTTTTACTAGTTCTGCTTGCAAGACTTAACCGTACATGTCCTATAACGCCAGAAATTCGCCCTTCTTGGAAGGCAACAGTTAGGGACTCTACCCGCCCTAACTCGGGTGCATATTCACGCCTCACTTTCATATTTTTAATTTAATATATTTAATGATTCATACTTTAATCCTCAATACTCAAATTTCTTATCAACTCATCATTAATACTGAGAACACTTATCAACTCCTTTCAATTCCCCTTACTTTGATAGTTGAGAAGGTTTAGGGTTTTCATTCGACACTAGTTTTTAACGTAATAACTTTAATTGAACTTAACCAATTAAGAATGATAGTGCTTACCCACAAGCTTTCTTAACCACTAAGAATGATGGTTCTTATCCACTTACTTTCTTAACCACTAAGAATGATGGTTCTTATCCACTTACTTTCTTAACCACTAAGAATGATGGTTCTTATCCACTTACTTTCTTAACCACTAAGAATGATGGTTCTTATCCACTTACTTTCTTAACAACTAAGAATGATGGTTCTTATCCACTTTTGTCCTAGTATGATGTTGGAGAGAATTCTAACTACTTAAAGGACCAAAGCCTGATGAAGACTTAATATAAGTAAAAAATATTTGAACCTGCTTAAAAATTCAGGCTATTACAATTATAAAAAAAGTAATCCTTAGCATTTGAAAAAGTAACCCATAGTTTCAGTAAAAGGAACCCCTATTTACCGTAGAAGTAACCCCTTATAATTAGAAACGTAATTCATACTTTTAGTAAAAGTAACTCCTTATCATTACAAAAAGTAATCCCCAGTTATAGTAAAGTATCCGCTTAGCATTCGAAAAAGTAACCCTAGTTTCACTAAAAGTAACACCTAATAATTAGAAGAAAAAAAACCTAGATTCAACAAAAGTAACCCCTATTATGAAAAGTAACCCCTCTGAAAACGGATTCAAAAGTAATTCCTGTTACGAAAAGTAACCCCGCTGAAAACAAATTCATGCTTGGGATTTTTTTAGGGGACGAGGGCTTCAATATAAAGTACTCTAGCTTGGGCCTTTTATTAGCTGGCCACACCATTTGTTGAAGGTGTGGCCTGCCTTATACAAAAGTTAATTATAATTATTTGTTACTTAGTTAAAATCTTACGTATAGTCTGCTCCATAATTTAAGCTGATATAATAATCAAATATATAAATGGGTTATTATTCTTGAGTTAGTTTTGCATGGACATGATCCACACTAATATTATTGTGGACCAAAACAGTTCTCCTTTAACATATTGATCGTCTTTTTTCTTCATATAGTAACTTTTTTTTAAAAAAATCTTATGTTACACCATACAGTCACTATCTACCATATTGATATTTTTTAATAAATATAATCACTCTTTCTTATGTTAGTTTACCGTAACGAAATGTTCACTTCGTGACATAATAACCTTTTTTTCACATAGTCAACCATTACAATCTATATCTATTCATCTTTAAGATGTTTTTTTTTCAATATACGGACCTTTTTTTAATAAATCACGTGAATTAGCATTAGATTCACGCTAATTTAGTGTGGACCAAGTCTCTATAATTTACTTTTACTAAATCTAAGACAAAGCGATACTTTTGTAATTTTGAATATGGAGTGAGGCCCACCACTTTCCTTCTTTTGTTCAATGGAGAACATGTTTTGTAAATAAATACCAAGGAAAGCTTCTCATGCATGGTAATTGGTAAGATTTAATTGTATTTCACAATTTTGTTGTAAAATATATCAAACCTAGCACTACACAAAAGACACCTTGAGGTTGGATATTTTGCTTACCATTTTTCTAATACTCTTTAAGGGATCTTACTTATTATATTATCTAAAGTTACATATAAGAAATTCAAATAAAATAAGACACTTATTAAATTATGTACAATTTAGAAAGTGTTTAAGTAATTAGGTATCTATTTTTCGTAAATAATCATACAAGCGATTATTTTATTGTTGAACGGACTTACATAAGACATCTTAGTGGTGGCTGGCTTGTTTGATCATCCATTCAAAACATCTTACGTACTACGTCGCACTTTTAGATCATGAGAGGTTAATAAACAGATCGAAGATCATTTCAATTGTAGAAGTACAATCTATATCACAATTTGATGCAACATTCCACAAACACCATTATATAAATCACAACCATACAGTATATGTGATAAATAAATATATATAGTTCTTGCGAACTTCACTGCTGTGGAGTCTATGACTAACCTTATTATAAATTACTAATACGAAAAATAGTAGAATAAGAAGCTAGTCATAGATTTTCAACAAAGTTCATTGAGATGGACATAAAGTACTATTCAAGGCATGTATCCTCCATGACCACCCCCTTCTCCCCCACCAGCACCATAGCCACCAGAATGGGCGCCACTAGCAGCAGAGCCACCTCCGCCACCAGATCCACCACCGCCACCAGCAACATAGCCTCCTTCACTAGCACCTCCTCCGTGTCCACCACCTCCTCCACCACCACTACCGTACCCACCTCCTGCTTCGCCACCTCCATATGCTGCACCACCACCACCACCACTTCCACCTCCACCACCTCCTACGTGTCCTCCGGCCCCACCAGCACCATAGGCACCTCCATGGCCCCCACCTTCGCCACCTCCATAACCTCCGCCATGCTCTCCTCCAGCCCCATAAGCGCCACCACCACCACTACCACCACCGCCACCACCGCCAAAAGCAGCTCCACCGCCAGCTGCCCCACCTCCATGGCCTCCACCTTCACCACCGCCATAACCACCTGCATGGCCACCTCTAGCCCCAGATGCCCCACCAACTCCACTTCCACCACCACCGCCTCCACCATATGCTGCTCCACCACCAGCGGCACCGCCTCCTTCACCACTTCCGCTACCGTATCCACCGGCATGCCCACTGCCTCCATCATGAGCTACCCCGCCGCCACTTCCGCCACCAGCTCCACTGCCGTAGGTTGCCCCACCGCCAGCAACGCCACCTCCTTCACCACTTCCACTACCATATCCACCAGCATGCTCACCACCTCCACCATGAACTGCCCCACCACCTCCTCCACTCCCACTACACCACCACCAGCATAGGCAGATCCGCCACTAGCTGCACCTCCTCAACCATACCGCCACCATATCCACCAGCATGCTCTCCTCCTCCACCATGAACTGCCCCGCCACCTTCACCACTTCCACCGCCTCTGCCATCGGCATACCCACCTACACCTACACCAACATCAACACCAACACCAACACCAACACCAACACCAACACCAACACCAGCATGTCCTCCAAGTTCATACGTGAGGAGGGCCCTGGTGGCAGTGCATATGCCTATGCCTAACACTAAGAAAAAAACAACACAAGAGATTTTATGGTATGCCATATTGAAATTGTTTGTGATGGTTTACAGATGCTTAGAAAGAAGGTATTTATAAGCATGGGATTAACTGATTAAGATTAAAATTGCGCGTTACTCGCACTCAACAAAACAAAAGTGAAGGATTACTCTATAGTTCCCACTATAAGGTCCTCTACTCATAGCAAAGCCGCAATTTTTCGAGTTGTATAGTAGTATTATTCATATTACAGCAAATAGTGACGGTATTGTGCCACTCTGCTGTTTCCCACATTCAAATTTCAATGTATTTTTCATTCAAATAATTGCTTTATTTTCTTGCATTTATTCGTACAATTATATTAGTTCGTCCCATATCACTCCCCAATTTGGAGAGAGATAATCCTGATTAGGTAACCTTATCTTGTTCCTCGTTCCTTTTAGGTAAAGTGTTAATGCTCTTGAGTTTCATATTTACTCTCTTTGCTTATGCTAATACTATAACTTTATAAACCCCGCATTTTGACGGAGGCTATATGATCAAGCATTAAAAAAAAAAAAAATATCTTATAGAGCATTAATCAAAAGTGATCTTCAAGCGTAGGTACATATTCGCCACTTTGTTGTCACGTTAAACCTCTTGTTTGTTGACTTTATTACACTAATCCCGAGTTTTAGCAAGTATTTGAAAAATAGTCCATTTTATCGCAAATACACCGTACTACATATTGTGGTATTCATTATTGATAACTGAGTGAAGATGTTAGACGTCATTATAATGAAGTTTTTTTTTTTTGACGGGGCTTACTGACGTTATTAGCTTATTAAAATAGTACGTGAAAGAAATTTTGAAGTGCAACAGTATCATGTTTGTCTCACATCTTAAGATAATTCAAAGAACTTATACTTTCTAACCCAGATGAGCTACTCAGTTCTACTTCTAATATTTAAAGCCATGTTAGTTGATCATTTTGTTCCTCCATATCTCTCCTCTTTTCCTTACAATTGGTATTAGAGTTGATAGTCTAACTGGGACTTTCGCACTGATTGGTAATTGTCGTTGGAGCTTCGGCTTATTGCTGCCGAAGCTGACTTGTTAGCAATCTCCTTACAGCCTTTTGGATCAAACTAGTTCTATTCTATGGGAAATGCTGTGCAGGTTTTGGGTGTTTGAAACTTGAGGGGAAATTATTAAGTGCAAGTGTAACAATTAAAAGCTATGTTCAGTTTACCTTATTTCAAATTGATTAGATCAGTTTAGAAAAATAAATTCAAATTAGATTAAAAACAATAAATTCAGATCAGCTCAGAAAAATTAAGTATGATAAGATACATTCAGATCATGCTTATATTTTAAAACTTATTATTATTGTTATTATTATTGTTGTTATGATTGTTATTGGTATCATGATTATTGTGATGATTAGTATTACTAATGCTATTATTATTATTGTTGTTGTTAATATCGCTGCTATTATTATAAAAGTCATTAATATCGTATTTCAAGTTGTTGATGTTCAAGAAAAAGAATGTTCGTTTGGCATTGTACGTGTTCTTTTTTATATTTGTTCTAATTAATAATTTTGATACGTGATGTTCTTCTAATGTTGTACATGTAAAGAACATGACAATAATATATGATGTTGATTTTTTTTTAACAATTTTGGCAGAATCATATAAAGTATATGTTATTAATTTATATAAAACACGAGTAGCAAGGAATAACCGTAATACCTCGAATTTTTAACTAATTTTGTTATTACTAATTATGTTTATTGGCTTAATTTCATGCTAACTCTTTTCCGAAATGATCATGGTTAATGTTATTTTCTAAAATATGCTACTTTAACTCTAATTATTTTAAATATTTATTATGATGGTAATGGTTTACTTATAATGTCGTGTACAATTTTCATATTTTCTTAACTTTGGAAAAGCACATCATCATACTCCATCGTCTTCATCAAGCTCTTGTCCTTGCTCCCAAGTCTTCTAGAAGTACTTGCTTTCCGAGTCTATTACCATCCAATGTATTCAATTCCTTAATCAAGTTAAACTATCAAATACTCCTATAAATAGGCCTACTTTAACCTTTGATTGGACATCCAAAAATGGAGTCTTCTCCTTCTTCATTTCATTTTAGTTTTATTTTCCACCACTACTACAACTTGTAAACTTCCATTAAGCCACAAAAAGAAGAAAATTCAAAATACCCAATTTCTATCTTCTCTAATTGTGAGTGTTTTATGCTCCCGTCATTGTTTTTGCCCAAAATCTTCTTCTTACAGTAAGAATTTGTCTATACTTCTTTCTTGAAAGTTGTAGATCTCAAGAAGTTATTAAATTTAGACCCAAAAAATATATGATTCGAAGGTTGGAGCGAGGAGTTACACCCTGTGAAAGTTTTCTATTATTGCTGCCAAATATTATATGCTCCTCCTATTTCTTTGTTTAAATTCTGATTCATGAAATCAAAAAGTCTATTTGTTTGGTTAAGAAAACTATGATTTTATGGAGGATGATTATTTGAGAATGAGATATGACGATACTTAAGGCGTAAAGGAAAAAAAATAGCGTATAAGGTAACCTTTACGTCTAGCATGATATGTGATTGCTCGTATGTATATAAGTGTAACATTTTATGTCCAACGAATACGTGTATGACCATGCGTACATGTATGTATGACTGTGTAATACTAATCATGTGATGTTATGCTATAAAGTTTGATGTATATGATATTATGAATGTTATATGTGAATTATGAAAATGATGTGAATCATGTATGATTTATGGGTGTTGTTCGGAAATATTAATACACACAAGTTTTATAAAATGTAAATGATTCTGCTGGCTTGGAGTTATGAATTGAACTGGTAAATGGACAAGTTACATGTGGAGGAATTTTGTTTACGATGTACGATAAGGACCAAAAGTGGTCAAATGTTAATGATACCGTTCTATCCAAAACTCGTACTTGCCAATGAACTAAGCTAACGTAAATGGTCCTTGCCGGTAGATTATTCAATGTTATATTTTCTAACAGTATTTCCGAACAATGACCTAAATAATGTAGTATATGTATGTGTATGAGAATATATACGAACTAAAATCGTTTTTACGTCCTAGAGTTAGGTTATTGAGTTTTTTTTACTCATTTTACTTTATTTTTGTGTGTTTTTGTCTATTTTATGTAATTATTCAGGTATTATGAAAATAGCTCAAGTTCAGTGATAGGCGTGTCGCGCACCTAACAAAAATAAATAACCTAACTAATCCTCCTAACTATGTAGTAGGGTAAGTCAGAGTCGATCCCACAGAGAGAAAGTTGTTCTATGATTAGTCCTTAAATAATGATAAGACTAAAGGACATTAATATCAAGAATAATGGTGGAATTAAACTATACTAATCAATATAAAAATAAAAGACTTTACAGTTAAGTATCCCCACTAGCACGAATTAATACAAAATAATTTCTACCCCAAACTAATAAATTAACTGTTCACAAGGAAAAGTACACCCTATAAATTACCATAGACCTCTCCCGAGTATCTATGGCTTCTCTAACATGCAGTCAAGCCTACTCCCGTGGAATCATGCAAATTAAAGACATTAAACACGACACTTTAACTTCCTAATAATCCATTCTACCTACTCCCGTGGAGAACTTCATGTCCTTAATTGAAATACTCAAATCCGTCAAAATCCAACTCCCGTTGTGATCAAGACAATGGAATCATAACAATATTAGTTATCCCTAATCTAGTATTGGAATATGCACAATCAATTAAGCAAGAAAAATTAACAATTAATATGAGAATTTAAAGAAACAATCATGAATTAAATCATACTAGGGTTCAACTTAACCATAGATCAAAGAAACTACTCTATCATGAAATAAATAATGAGATCTAAAACTATAAAAGAAAACATAATTAAAGAAATCAATGAAAGAAACTAATAGAACTCATGAATTAATGGAAAATAATAATAACTAGGGTTTACACTAGAAACTAGAGAGAAAAAATTAAAGAAGAGAAAACTAAAATCTAAACCTAAGAAGAAATAACGTGAGAGGGAGGAGGAGAGAGAAAGAATGAAAACCTATCTAAATAAATATTCCATAGCCTAATATGACTTGGAAAGTAATTTACAAGATAAGGAAAATCTTAAATAAATTATTAATACGCGGATTAGTGATCCGCGCGTACGCGTGGCATATTCCAGCAGAATCAGTGCAATCTTCCGAAAGGCATAACTCCTTGACTAAAAGTCTCCTCGGGGCGTGCCACCTATCGTTGGAAAGCTCTTCAAGTCTAGTTTCCAAATATGCTGGAATTACTCGATTCTAAGAATCACATCAAAAGTTATGATCAGAAGAGTAGACATGACTCCTTTTTCACATTTCTTCTAATGATTTTCCGCTTCGTTTTCGCTCAAATTCGTACTATAAAATATCTATGACGATCCTTATGCATTGTAGCTTCCTTCCAAGTGTTCCTAATCCTCAAGATTAATTAATCATACTCCAAATATGTCCTCAATGCCTGAAATTCATCAAAAACAAGAAAACATACCGAATAGGAGTAGAAAAATATAACTTAAGAATATAATGCATCAATGAACCTAAATATGAAACTAAATGCTCTAAAATGCACCCTAAATGCAACTAAAAACTATATATAAATATGACTGATCAAACTCCCCCAAGCTAAACCATTGCTTGTCCTCAAGCAATAAGACATAGACATCGGAAAAGTTAGACAACCTACAAAATAGGACTACAACAGGGCTAAACACTCAATTGAAAACACAAGAGATATAATCACTACATAAGTCAAGCATCAAAACAATCTCGAACAAAGCCGCATAGCATATCATGTATCGCAATTGACTCTCCAATCATACCACAAACCATTTCTCCCAAACTGGATTTAACCAAACATGACAGACCTTACTATAGTTATGTGCACTCAAATCTCTCATGTGTTTAAGGGATGAATAATGACTCTCAACCTAAATAAGTCGACTCAGATGAAGCAAATACTCTTTTACTTTGACTCTTTGACTCACTTAATACTCAACAATACAATACATAATGATCAAGAGGACTTTTAAGGGTTGAAATGGGGCTGAGGTTAAAGGTATGGAAATAATTTGGGAATTGTGGTGGAAAAACCAAGATGGGGGGAGCATCATATAACTGAAAACATGACCATGAAAGATCACAACAACCAACAATCTCCAAATATAATCAATAACCTTTTTCACTCAAGAAATTCAATCATAACCCTTTTTATTTCACTTTATTCATAACTTCTTTTTTTTCACTTCTTTTTCATTTCATTTTTCACCTTTTGTTTGTGTTTCTTATTTTTTTTTGAAACTCTCATTTCAATTTCCAAGCTCATCAAACATACTTTTCCATCCTTCTAAACCACAAATAGAGCACTTTAATTCAATACAAACTAAACCAAAACTAATACTCGCTCCCCCAAGCTAGGTTTGGGATAAGAATCAAATGAGGTCAAGGCTTGTAATGTAGGTAACAATTAAACAAAGTCAGAAAAGGCTCAGCGGGGGTAAAGGAAGGATAATATGAAAACAAGAATAACTCTGGAGCTAAGATCATCAAATGAAACGCCTCAATCATATCAAAATGTATGCACTATCAAATATCAAGGAGTACCAAGTCAAAGTCAAGATCAATGCAACAACGAGGAACTAATCACACATGAAAGAATAGAACTGACACAGATACGTCATTTTATAGGCACAAAAGCTCACTTAGGTTAAGGTGTCTGCATAGTAATGTTAAATCGAGCCAAAGATAGATCAATCAATCTTACCACAAACAATCAGTTGCGAAACAATCGCGCTATGAAGTATCATGAACAAGATGAGTTACACTTAACAAATGTAGTAAAATATCAACAAAGTTCTCAAAAAGTCTTAGTAGTAGTCCCATAGATGCAACTAAAATGAGATGAAATCTAAATGAGATAATATATATGCAGATACAATTAAGAAAGCAGTACAATTTTTTTGGTTACACGTAAACTCCCACTCCTAATAAGTGGTACAAACCGTGCAACATCCTACGAAAGCAATGAAATCTACACTAAAAAGCAGTAAAAGATAGAATATTCCTCCCCCAAGCTAGAATCTGCAGTGTCCTCACTGCATAAACCAGTTCAGAATAGGAACCAAAACCAACCCCGGATCACCAAGTCACCAAAAACTCCCACCAAAAGCCACAACACCATAAAAACTATACACAAATCCCAACAATCCGGCGAACTAATAATTCAATCAATGTACAAGATTCTCAACAAGATGGCATCAAAACAAAAATCCAAGCAAAAATCTGAGATGAACATTAATGACAATTAGGAGTGAGAAAAGATGCTTACTACCCAATTAATAGGGGAAAAAAGTCAAATGTGCTCAAAAATCATGTCATAATGCTTCACGAAGGCAAACCTGGACCAATTTGATGCCTATTTGAAAGAAGCCTATAAGAATCATTAACAAAAAAAAAAAAAAAATTAGAAAGCCATTGGGGGAAAAAAAATATACTAACAAAAGAAAATAAACCCAAAAAGGGAAAAGAAATAGAAAAGAGAAAAGAAAAATCAGAATAATACAAAAATAAAAGGAAAAAAGAAATAAGAAATAAAAGAAAAAGGAGGAAAGAAAGAATCGAAAGGTGTGTTCAAATGGTAGGGGGCGCTGGTTGTGCGAAGTGGCGCGGTACTGGGCGGAAAGCGGGATAGAGGTGAACATTCCGGTGGCAGGGGCGCCGGCGAAAAGATACGGCGCGAGTCGTGGTGCGGTCTGTGTCGCGGGATTCCGGCGAGAGTGGGAGCGTGGAGGTGTCGGCCGTTTATGGTGGTGGTGCGGCGGGTTCAAAGAACGGGGGAAACGCTGACAAGCGGACAGTGGCTGCGATAAGGTGCCGACGATAATGCCGATGGTAGTGCGCCGGTTCTTGGCGGTCGTCGTTGATGGAAAGTTACGGTGGCGCTAGGGGTGGTGCTAGTGTGCAGAGTTCTTGGTGGATGGGTGCCAGCGGGCTGGGCAGATTTTTATTTTTTTGAATTATTTTGTTTTTTTTTTTTTTCAACCGTCAAGACTTCGTCAATGTTTTCTGATTTCTTTTCTTAGTCTCCGTCCACCTACAACAAATACAAAAAAAAACACCAAAGTGAGTAAACTCACTCAAAAAGGAAGAAACAAAGACAAAAAACATAATAAAAAGGAAAGAATTAAGAGAGAAAATAAGTTAATGCTCGAGTTGCCTCCCGAGAAGCGCAAATTTAAGGTCTTGCATGACCGTTGAAGACTAGTAGATCACTCATAATAGTTTAATGCCCGAAGAAGCTTATCATATGTTCCTGCAAACATCTCAGAGCATATTATATAACAGTGAAAAGGAAAAATGAAAAATATTAATGCTAACAAATTACTGAAACTACAAAAAGAAGAAAAATTGTTAGTCTTTTTACATGACTCAAAAGAAGGAAAAGAAACTAACGGTACATTATTTACATTATCATGAAAGTCATTCAAAAGGGGAGAAAGAAGGAACGATGGAGGATATAATATAGGGGAAGAAGATATAATATCAAGTTTCTCAGAGAATGGAACATGAGACTCAAAAACAATAGGTGATACCGATAAAGACTCATAAATCATCTCATGCTCAACTTGACTTTCCTCCAAAGAAGAAATTTCAACCATGGGTTTTTCCTCCTGCAAAACATCCATCACATTAGTCATTCTTTCAATCTTTTCATCATCCCAATAGCTCTCATTTATTATCCACCCCTCATTATCATCATAAATAAACGGATTGTGGCTATAATTCTGAGCAGATTGACATTCAAATTGGGAAGAGAGGTCAAACCCATCTACTAATGGTGGTGTCATATAAGTTTGGGGTAAAAAAGCAGATAAAGACATCTCCCACTCATAAGTATCCCTAGCCAACCACTCAATTAAATCCCAACAATAATCAGGCGATTGGAATAGAAATCCTCCATTACACATAGATTCTACCACCATCCTAGTTTCTTCATTTAACCCCTCATAAATCACTAGACACATATCCCACAGTTCAATTCCATGATTAGGACCAATAAAATCACCAAGTCTATGATAATACTTCCAAAACACTTCATTCTCATACTGAGGAAAAGAAAAAATTGCTCTAGAATTACTAACATGTTTATGGGGTTCACAGAAAATATGAGGTAATTCAGGAGAACTCATGCAAAAATTGGGAGGATTTTGATATGATGCATCAAAATTGTAAACATGAGAATTCCAAAAATTATTACTATGTTGCCTAGCAAAATAATTATCCCCATCATCAAAATAGCATGACTCCATGATACAAAAAAAATTTAAAAAAAATAACTAAAAATATTCACAAAAAGGGGAAAAAAATATATACAATTTAGTCTCACCAACAATAAAAACTAACTAAAACAAAACAGTCTCCCCGGCAACGGCGCCAAAATTTGATAGGCGTGTCGCGCACCTAACAAAAATAAATAACCTAACTAATCCTCCTAACTATGTAGTAGGGTAAGTCAGAGTCGATCCCACAGAGAAAAAGTTGTTCTATGATTAGTCCTTAAATAATGATAAGACTAAAGGACATTAATATCAAGAATAATGGTGGAATTAAACTATACTAATCAATATAAAAATAAAAGACTCTACAGTTAAGTATCCCCACTAGCACGAAATAATACAAAATAATTTCTACCCCAAACTAATAAATTAAATGTTCACAAGGAAAAGTACACCCTATAAATTACCATAGACCCCTCCCGAGTATCTATGGCTTCTCTAACATGCAGTTAAGCCTACTCCCGTGGAATCATGCAAATTAAAGACATTAAACACGGCACTTTAACTTCCTAACAATCCATTCCACCTACTCCCGTGGAGAACTTCATGTCCTTAATTGAAATACTCAAATCCGTCAAAATCCAACTCCCGTTGTGATCAAGATCCACTAGTGGAAAAAAGAAGTAGGGCTGCGCTGAAAATGGCATGTAGGGCTGCGCTTTTTGAGGGCAGCCCTTTCCGTAGCAGCCCTTCACTTTTCAAGTAGGGCTGCGCTAGTACAGCGCAACCCTTCAAGTAAGAAGGGCTGCGCTAGTTGACAAAAAGCGTAGCCCTTCAAGAAAAAAGGGTTGCGCTAGTTCTAAAAAGCGCAACCCTTTTGTGAAAGAAGGGCTGCGCCTTTTAGAACTAGCGCAACCCTTCTTTCATAAAAGGCCAGCCCCTTCTATGAAGGAAGGGCTGCGCTTTTTGAAGTAGCGCAACCCTTCAAGCATAGAAGGGCTGCGCTAGTTCAAACTAGCGCAGCCCTTCAAGTAAGAAGGGCTGCGCTAGTTCAAACTAGCGCAGCCCTTCTCATATATATATATATTTTTTTTGTATATAATTCTCATTCACAGCCTGCATGCTTGCTTCCAGACCTGCACACACACAGCCCCCATTGCCCAGCCCCCACTGCCCCCACCCAGCCCACCCCCAGCCCCCACTGCCCACACTCCCCACCCACTGCCACCCCCAGCCCCACCCACTGCCCACCCCAGCCCCACCCCACTGCCACCCACCGCCACCCACCAGCCCACCCTGCACCCCATCCACAGTCCACCCCACCCCACCCAAAACCTCCCTTGGACAAAAAAAAAACGCAAATTAAAATACGATAATATATGACAAGTGGAGAAAGGTAATAATTAACTTCATATATAATTAATAATGTAAAAAGTGTACATAGGATTGATAGAAACTTTTACATTCGGGCTAAATCTCATCCTAAGCAATCATCGGTAATGTGGGACGCCAACTTATCCCGAACTTCATCAATTTTTTCTTTGGTGAAGTTCCTCAAACGTGGTGTGGAATTCGCATAAACCTTGCAAAACAACCAAGGAATAAACACACATATAAGAATTCATCATTTTACCGTAGTTAGTACTTCTAAAAATGACATATACCTTCCCGAAATTCAATCAAAATCAAATCAAGCCTAAAAGTCTACACACTAGTTAAATATATCTCATATAATCATGTTCAAAGAGAATTTGGGTTAAATCACTCCATAAGTACATTTTGGGAGCGAAAAGGCCAAAATAGGCCGGAAATGCCTTTTCGTTCCCAAAATGCAACCAACAACAAATTAACGCCTAACAATCCACATACTAGTTATATTATGCCTCATATAATCATGTTCAAAGAGAATTTGGGGTTAAATCACTTCATAAGTACATTTTGGGAGCGAAAAGGCCAAAATAGGCCAGAAATGGCCTTTTCGTTCCCGAAATGCAACCAACAACATATGCAAGCCTAAGAATCTACATACTAGTTATATTATGCCTCATATAATCATGTTCAAAGAGAATTTGAGGTTAAATCACTTCATAACTACATTTTGGGAGCGAAAAGGCCAAAATAGGCCGGAAATGGCCTTTTCGTTCCCAAAATGCAACCAACAACAAATAAGCCTAAAATCCACATACTAGTTATATTATGCCTCATATAATCATGTTCAAAGAGAATTTGGGGTTAAATCACTTCATAAGTACATTTTGGGAGCGAAAAGGCCAAAATAGGCCAAAATAGGCCGGAAATGGCCTTTTCGTTCCCGAAATGCAACCAACAACATATGCAAGCCTAAGAATCTACATACTAGTTATATTATGCCTCATATAATCATGTTCAAAGAGAATTTGTGTTAAATCACTTCATAACTACATTTTGAGGCCTAAAAGGACAAAATAGGCCGGAAATGCAACAAACAACAATTGGAAACCTAAAATTTACATACCTTTCGAAGATCACCAACATCTTTAGAATAGTTGACGATATCGAGCATGAACCTCATGACGTAATACCCACACGCAAGTCCACCTTCTTGTACCAGACACTAAAATTCACCAAAGATGCAATAAATGACATGTTAGATGTGTATTATGTGTTTCTATTTTTTGGATGCAAAAAATTACTCATGCTACCTCGACTAAATACCAAACAGGAGGTTTTCCTTGTCGAAGTCCAGATGCACTACACTTCTTCATCACACTACATCAATAGATTATTATAAGATTAGATGTACATTTAATATTTAATAAGCTAAGTGTGCATATAGTTTCGATTAGGCTACCTATTTAACAATGATTTGACTAGTAAGGACCGTATTGTTCCTTTACGCAAAGAATCAAAGTGGTAGACTTCGTTACGTGACAAACATATTGCAATCAGTGTCCAATGGTTTCTACAACAATAAAAATGTTATTCTTATCGTAGAACAACTAATAGGTAGGTCAATTTAATTAATAAAAAGTGAGTTTAAGAAGCATACGATTCAATGTAAGGAAGAAGAATGATCTTATATCCAATACGAGAACATGCATTCAAAGATTCCTTGAGATATGCTTTCACCTCCTCTTCGTTTTTTACGCAACTGTCTCTCGTACAAAAGCTTGGACATAACCAACCAAACATTGGCTGACTAGATCGCCTCAAATCATTGTATAATAGCCTGAGAATTCATATTGATACAAATAAAACTTACTTATTATAGAAGTTATTATTAGTTGGATTGAATACTACTTAATTAAGGCATATATGTATATTTTTAAATATACTAATAAAGTATTACCTCATGAATGTTTGTATCATGGAACATTCAACTCGTCCCCAAGTAAGAATTCTTTGATATCAACCTTAGAAAGAAAGGTCGATGTTTCCTCAATGTATGGAATTGGTGGTCCGACAACTTAATCTCAATCATTGCTTCATCGTCTGCATCGCTAACGCACTCATGTAGCCAGAAGCACGGTTGAGTAAGGCCTTGCACCACCTCCATATCCGTAATGAGTGGAGACTTTGCCGTAGAAACATTTACTTGGGCACGTCGGCCTCCCTGAGGTGAAGCTACCTTCTTTCCCTTCCTGTCGGCCTTCCCCGAACACTAGTAATTAGTTAAATTAAAAAAGATATAACTGACAATCATATATAGGAACTATAAAAGAAAACTATACATGTATATAACTTATGTTAGACATTGACCTGATCTGATAACCGCACCAACGCACGCGGCCATAGAATATAACTGCCAAGGGCATCAGACAATAATTGTACACCAACTCCTGCATTCGGCAGCGGAAGAGGAAATGCTTCGAAACCGGGCACAATGTCTGAAACGCTGACCACATAGTGAATATCAGCGACTGGCTGGTTGTGCAATCGTACCCGGTCCCTAGGGGGCTGTACAGATCCATAAGCCACGATAGTGAAACGACCATGACCATCTCCTTGATTTAGTAGCTCACATGGTGTCTCTACCTTTAAAAAAAAACTCTATTCATAGTTAGTCTATGAAACAACATATTTAAGAACAATAGTTGTGATATTAAATGATTACCGTCAACTCCGGATATGGATGAGGCTGCGTAGGAACAGGCTGCGCAGGAACACCCCCTGCGGGAAAGCACCAAAAGTCGGTAAGCCCATCTGCGCCAAAATGGCGTTGAAATTCTGAGTCATCTCCGCTCTCAGCTCCTCCCGAAGCTCGGCTTTCATAGCCTCCACATCTATGGCAGCTGCTGAATTGACACTAGAGGCACTGGATCTTGACGTAGAGGTGTATTGATCACCATACACCTTTCTCACCCCGAGGCGGACACCTCCTACGCCCTCACACGTCCATACTGGTCCCGTCCTAGAGTCTCGTGTAAGGCATCAACTTGTCCTCTAGGAGTGAACTCACCATTTGCCTCATTTTCCTTCAAGCCAATCTGCATAAGGATAAGAGAGAAAGACTCGTGAGCGCACAAGTTATATTATTATGTAAACCTTATCAAAAACTTATAATATGTACTTACAATGGCATTAGCTATCTGCTTTGGTTGCGGGATCAGGTATGACTCTCTGTCCCTTTGCATCAACCCCATGCATGGAACACCACCAATCGAGCGCTCTATCTGGTTGCCGCTGTGCAACTGTCGTCGTAGAGCTAGTGCCCAATGTCGTGGTCGACGCAATCGTGGGGTAATGGTTGTACATCCACGATTCTCTCGCCTGACCATACGACTGAGCACCCAGATGGTGATAGTGCTTCCTAGCTTTTGCATTCGCGCTATTTTTAGAACCATATGCCTGAAACATACAAATATAAACAAAGGTTAGATATGATTTATACAATAATATTGGATCTAAAAGTATTTAATCTTAGCTAGTAAAAAATTCTTACAATAGCTTCTGGGGTTGTTTTTTGTTTGACAAATGCATACCACTCCTCGACTGTGATATGCCTCCATATCTGATATGGAAGCTTGGAGGGGTCCTCAAATGATGTGCCCTGTGAAGCCTCAGAATAAGGTGTTGCTCCCTCGTCGTAGATCTTCTTCTTCTTTGTTCCCCCGACTTTTCTCCTCTTCGTGATCCACCCCGACACTAGCTTGGCCTTGAAGTCTCGGAACCTCTGGGCAACCGCGGATAGAAACAAATCCTTCTTCGCTTCATCATTTGGAATATTGAATTGATTCTACAAAGAACGCATTTCACAAATTAGTAAATATTACATAGTATATTTAACTAAAGTGTTAAGATTCTAAACGTAAATGTAAGCGAATCTTACCATAGTATCTTCCCAAATCATCTTCTTCAAAGTCTCGGGGACCTCTTTCCATGAGTGGAGAATGGAGAGCTTATGCATGCAAATACCAACTTGCATGGCATACTTTTGACGCCACTTTCCACAAGGTTGCCCCAAATCATCGTAATCCAAAGTCATTAGGGTGTGTTTCCCTAGTGACTTTGTAGGTCCCCTTCCTTTCCTCTTTTTCGTGTCCAAGTTCTTACTTGGCTTTTGTAAACCTTTTTCTTCACGGCGAGCCATAATCAATTGCCGCTGTTCCTTTCTATGATCGTAACACTCATCCTCGGTAGTGTGTTCCGCACTCGTATCCTTATGCACCTCCGCCATGTCCCTGAAATTGTACAAACATACGAATTAATTAAAAAACAAAACATTTAGGGCGCGAGGGGGTGTGCAGCAGGTGGGGAGGGGGGGTGTGCAGCAGGGGGGTGCAGCAGGGTGAGGGAGGGGGAAGGGGGGTGTGCAGGTGGGGAAAGGGGGGCAGCAGGTGGGGAGGGGGGGTGTGCAGGTTGGTGCAGCAGGGTGGGGGAAGGGGGGCAACAGGTGGGGAGGGGGGTTGTGCAGCAAGGCAGTGGGGGAGGGGAGGGTGTGCAGAGGGGCAGTGGGGGTGTGCAGGTAGTAGGGTGTAGGGCAGTGGGCAGGGTAGTGGGAGGGTATGCAGGCAGGAGGGGGAGGGGAGGGTGTGCAAGGGAGTGGGGGAGTGCAGTGAGAGTGCAGCAGGGATGGGGCTGTATGCAGGGGTAGTGGGGAGGGGCTGTGTGCAGGGAGGGGTGCAGCAGGGAGGGGGCTGTGTGCAGGGGCAGTGGGGAGGGGTTGTGTGCAGTGCAGTGGGGGAGTGGAGTAGGGTGGGGGGCAGGCGCAGTGCAATGCAGTGTGGGAGGGAGGGGGAGGGCAACAGTGTAGTGGGGGAGGGGAGTGTAATGGGGTGTGGGGAGGGAGGAGAGGGCAGCAGTGTAGTGGGGGAGGGAGAGGCAGCAACAAGGCAGTGGGGGAAGGGTGTTGCAGCAGCAAGGCAATGGGGGAGGGGGCAGCAGCAAGGCAGTGGGGGGAGGGGGGTGTGCAGCGAAAAAGGAGCGAAAAGGCAAAATTATGCCCGAAATGACATCTTCGTTCCCGAAATGCAATCAAAAACAGATACAATCCTATAACTTTACACAATAGTTACATTATACCTTATATAAGCATGTTCCAAGAGAATTTAGGGTTAAATGATTCGATAAGTACGATTTGGGAGCGAAAAGGCAAAATAGGCCGAAATGGCCTTTTCGTTCCCGAAATGCAACCAACAACAAAATGCTACAAACTCTACACACTATTACATTATACTCATATAATCATGTTCAAAGAAAATTTGGGGTTAAATCATTCATAAGTACGATTTGGGAGCGAAAAAGGCCAAAATAGGCCGGAAATGGCCTTTTCGTTCCCGAAATGCAACCAACAACAAATAAGCCTAAATCTACATACTAGTTACATTATACTCTATAATCATGTTCAAAGAAAATTGGGGTTAAATCACTTCATAAGTACATTTTGGGAGCGAAAAGGCCAAAATAGGCCGGAAATGGCCTTTTCGTTCCCGAAATGCAACCACAACAAATTAAAGCCTAACAATCTACATACTAGTTACATTATACATATAATCATGTTCAAAGAAAATTTGGGGTTAAATCACTTCGATAAGTACATTTTGGGAGCGAAAAGGCCAAAATAGGCCGAAATGGCGGAAATGGCCTTTTCGTTCCCGAAATGCAACCAACAAATTAAAGCCTAAAATCTACATACTAGTTACATTTACATCATATAATCATGTTCAAAGAAATTTGGGGTTAAATCACTTCGATAAGTACATTTTGGGAGCGAAAAGGCCAAAATAGGCCGGAAATGGCCTTTTCGTTCCCGAAATGCAACCAACACAAAATTAAGCCTAAAATCTACAACTAGTTACATTATACATCATATAATCATGTTCAAAGAAAATTTGGGGTTAAATCACTCGATAAGTACGATTTTGGAGCGAAAAGGCCAAAATAGGCCAAAATGGAGAAATTACACGCCTGAGTTTATGTCTCATGATTTATTGACTTCCGCCGTTTCTAGGATCCTCAAGTACATGTATCCCTTCCGTGTGATCTACACGCATATAGTTCTCCGACATATTTACATCATCTTCCACACAATTTCAGGATAGGTAAAGGGGGGAGGTCCTCAAATGCATCATATTCTTCCTCATTATCAACATCACCAATACCGAGGATACTCCTTTTACCAGGTACAACAATTGACCACTTATGATCAGCAGGATCAGTTACAAAAAATACTTGCTTGACTTGTGATGCAATTACAAATGGCTCCTCAGTTTCACGTAGACGACTAAGGTCAACAAGAGTGAAACCGCAAGGATCATCGTTTCTTACACAACTGATTATTGTCAACCCACGTGCAACACAAGAGGCAAATATTAAAAGTACAGTAGTCCAGCTCCCATATTTCTTGTATTCGCCCATAATAGTTGCTTTCGGCATGTACAGGCGACTTATCTTTCGAGCTTGCATATTGTGTAGACGACGCCACAAGTGAAACACCACTATTTTGTTGCGATCTTGACTTGAGATCTTGACGTTCAGTCCAAAACGTATACCCATTAATATCATAACCCTCATAAGAGCGTACAGCTTCACGAGGACCAAATGCTAACCACTTGACTGTTTCAGGAACACTTTCATCCAAATCATTGAGTACTCGTTTATGAAACCAATCAATGAAAGTCTTGTTATGCATTTGCGTCAATGCCCTCACTCCTTTTCCAGGATTGCTAACACGTAATTCCTCCATATGTTCACTTAAATAAGGATGGACATCTGGTACGTGATGCAATACAAATAAGTGAGCTTGTTTACGCTTTTCTACGGAAGGTGTGATCAATTTTGAACCAATTGTACCCTTGCCCTCAAGTCTGCCCTCGTGTCGGGATGTCGGAAGTCCAACAGGATCAACACTAGCAAAATACTCAGCCACAAAATTACTGATCTCTTCACCCACAATCCCTTGAATTATACTACCTTCTGGTTGTGCAGGATTCCGAACTTTATCCTTCAAAGTTCCCATATATCTCTCAAAAGGATAGCACCACCTCAAAAACACTGGACCACACAGCTTAATTTCTCGAACTAGATGGACAATGAGATGGACCATAATGTCAAAGAATGCGGGGGGAAATACATCTCAAATTTGCATAGAGTTTCAACTACTCTGGACTGCAAGGAATCGAGGGTCGACGGGTCTAGGACTTTGCTGCAGATTGAATGAAAAAATGAACACAGTTCTGTAATGGTGTGCCTCACATGCTTTGGAAGTATCCCACGAATTGCAATCGGTAAGAATACTTGCATCATGACATGACAATCGTGCGATTTCATACTCGATAACTTCAACTCACCATTTAAGGTAACAAAGCGTTCATAATTCGATGAGTGGCTAGTAGGGACCTTAATGCCATACAATGACTCGCAAAAAATTCGTTTCTCTGCACGCGACATTCGTGTAGCAAGCTGGTGGCAAATAATTCCTCTCCGAATCCTCCACCTTTTTACTTTTCTGTGTCATCATCATCAACCCTTCTCCCCTCTTTTCTTCTTCCTTCCGTCCCTTTTCTGAGCCCACAACTCTGGTCGAATCCCCTCTTTTTCCAAGTAAAGTCGTGACGCCTTAACATCTTTTGTCTTCCCGGAATATTCATAAGTGTCGCGATAATAGCTTCACAAACATTCTTCTCTATGTGCATGACATCCAAACAATGTCTGACCTTTAGATCTTTCCAATATGGGAGTTTCCAAAAAATGGACTGTTTTTTCCATAATCCTGTAGGTCTATCAACCTCACTAGCAGGTTTACCAAAGACTGTTTCAATGCCCTTCACCTGATTATAAACTTCAGTACCAGTTAATGGTCTATGAGCAACTTCTTCTTCAACCGTCCCATCGAATGCCTTCTTCTTAAACCGATAGGGATGGTCGCGGCTGAGGAGCCTTCGTGTGCGCATATACACATGTTTGCAGCCCTTAAGGTGTGTAGATTTCATGTCATCTAAACAAATCGGGCAAGGTTGTTTTCCTTTAGTCTTATACCCAGATAAGTTCCCATAAGCTGGATAATCGTTCATAGTACAAAAAAGCATGGCACGCAGAGTGAACATCTCATTAGCATACGCATCAAATACTAACACTCCTTCGTTCCACATCTTCTGTAAATCTTCAACAAGCGGCTGAAGGTATACATCTATGTCATTTCCAGGTTGTTTGGGCCCCGATATAAGAAGCGACAACATCATGTACTTGCGTTTCATGCACAACCAAGGAGGCAAGTTGTAAACCACTAAAACTACTGGCCATGTACTATGCTGCGAGCTGAGATTGCCAAAAGGGTTCATGCCATCCGTACATAATCCAAGCCTCAGATTCCTATCCTCATTACCAAATGACTTATGCACCCTGTCGATAGTTTTCCACTCAGGCGAATCAGCCGGATGCTTGAGGACCGTCTTTCTTCCTACGATCTGCATGCCACCTCAAATTCTTCGCATCTCCTTTAATTGAGAACATGCGCTTAAATCTAGGTATTATGGGTAGATACCACAACACCTTGGCTGGTGGTCCTTCACTACCTCCAGCTCCTTCACGCTTGTACCTCGACAATCCACAACGTGGACACTCATGTAAATGCTCATACTCATTACGATAAAGCACACAATCGTTAGGACAAGCATGTATCCGCTCGTACTCTAAACCCAAAGGACACATCAGCTTCTTCGCATAATAGTACGACTTTGGCAGTTCATTTCCATCAGGGAGCATCTCAGCTAAAACTTCCAACAACGATGTGAAACTAGAGTCCGTCCAACCAGCGTTCGACTTAATGTTGAACAGTGTTACCACCGCGGAAAGTTTGGTGTACTTTGTACAACCTGGATACAACGGCTTTTCAGCAGCCTGAGACATAGACTCAAAAATACGAGGTCGTCTACACGACTGATCTTCAACCTCGTGTATCATCTCGTCTACCCGATCCCTATCATCATCTCCAAATTCATCATCCAAATTCTCATCCCCTAACTCATCATCATCCTTCTTTTTTTCTTCACATACATCATTCTTTACTCCAGAGCTTCCCATATACCTCCCCTGCTCACCATGCCAAATCCATACGTGGTATTGAGGCCTAAACCCACGGCACAAGACATGCTCCCTAACCACATGTATACTACTAACCTTGCTCACATTTCTACAATCCAAACAAGGACAATAAAAGTCGACTGCTCCAGAGGATGTTTGATATTCTAATGCACTTCTACAGAAGTTCCAGACCCCATTCACAAACTCAATCGATTCACGACTACCATACATCCAAGTACGATCCATCTCATTCAAGAAGACCACCTCTAATAATTAAACACAACATTCATTATAATGCATCAATCATTATTAAAGTACACACACTCACATATTCAAATCACACACGTATACAACAAGCTAAGATAGTCACATGTTCAATTGTATGCATGCAGTCAAAGGTCCTTATCACTCCAACCTAACCCATCCTTGGACGTCTAATCTCACTAGTGAATATATGCCAACTTTTCAATTCTAAGGAAAATCCGGCAGCATTTCCCTACAGTTCTCCAAGTACACAATGTAGATAATTGCTTATCTACATATGTACCAGAGAACAATGTAGCGAAACGATAAGCCAAGATTTTCCTCAGAATTGAAAAGAAGACACACATTCACCACCTAAGTGAGATCAAACGTCCAAGAACAGTCCCAAACCGGGGACTATTCAAGACTTACTCCTAATGAGTAAGTCTTGAACGGGTATCTAGGCATATATGATGATGATTCAAACAACTAGTTATTTTCATATATATAGCTAAATCACATTGCGTTTTCATACAATCTCATATCAACAAATAATAATATACATTATAAAAATACATATACATCAATAAATTATCAACTTTGTCTACATGTTAAAGTATTATCCTCTTAACACCAACGACGAGCAATGAAGAGAAAGAAGATACTTGGAACTTTATTGCCTTCCTTAGCCTCTTCTTCCTACAATTGACAAAACCCACATTGCACATTAACATTTAATTCAATTAAAAAAAACAAAAGTAACTTAAAAACAAAATTAATCCATACCTAATTAACCACTCAAATGGTGGAGAAGAGAAGAAAGAGAAAGAAGAGAAAGAAGAAGAGAAGAAACTAAGAAGGGTGGTGGTGCGCAAGGTGGTGGTGGCAAGGTAGTGGTGCGCAAGGTGGTGGGCACAATGTGGGGGTGCTGCGCAAGGTGGTGGTGCGAATTGTGGTGGTGCGCAAATGTGGTGTTGCGAATTGTGGTGGAGCAAAGTAGTGGTGGTGGTGGTGCTCGAATTACGGCAAAGTAGTGGTGGTGGTGGTGGTGGTGCAACACTCGAAGAGAAAGAGGGAAAGTAGTGGTGGTGGTGGTGCTCGCTATTTTCGCACAACTTGGGGTAAGAAGTGAAAGAGGGAAAGTGGGAATGAAAGAGAATAGGCGCGCATGCTTTGGAAGTATCGAAAAAAAAGGGCAGCTAGTAGGGCTGCGCGAGTTTGAAAAAAGCGCAGCCCTACCTTAGGAAGGGCTGTGCTTTTTAAAAAGCGCAGCCCTTCCTAAGGTGAAGGGCTGCGCTTTTTAAAAAGCGCAACCCTTCACCTTGGGAAGGGCTGCGCTTTTTAAAAAAGCGCAGCCCTTCACCTTTGTAAGGCTGCGGTTTTCCAAAAAAGCGCAGCCCTTCAAAAGTAGGGCTGCGCTTTTATCGAAAGCGCAGCCCTTCTTGCGCAGCCCTTCTGTTTTTTTCCTCTAGTCATTCAAAAGGGGAGAAAGAAGGAACGATGGAGGATATAATATAGGGGAAGAAGATATAATATCAAGTTTCTCAGAGAATGGCCATGAGACTCAAAAACAATAGGTGATACCGATAAAGACTCATAAATCATCTCATGCTCAACTTGACTTTCCTCCAAAGAAGAAATTTCAACCATGGCTTTTTCCTCCTGCAAAACATCCATCACATTAGTCGTTCTTTCAATCTTTTCATCATCCCAATATCTCTCATTTATTATCCACCCCTCATTATCATCATAAATAAACGGATTGGGGCTATAATTCTGAGCAGATTGACATTCAAATTGGGAAGAGAGGTCAAACCCATCTACTAATGGTGGTGTCATATAAGTTTGGGGTAAAAAAGCAGATAAAGACATCTCCCACTCATAAGTATCCCTAGCCAACCACTCAATTAAATCCCAACAATAATCAGGCGATTGGAATAGAAATCCTCCATTACACATAGATTCTACCACCATCCTAGTTTCTTCATTTAACCCCTCATAAATCATTAGACACATATCCCACAGTTCAATTCCATGATTAGGACCAATAAAATCACCAAGTCTATGATAATACTTCCAAAACACTTCATTCTCATACTGAGAAAAAGAAAAAATTGCTCTAGAATTACTAACATGTTTATGGGGTTCACAGAACATATGAGGTAATTCAGGAGAACTCATGCAAAAATTGGGAGGATTTTGATATGATGCATCAAAACTGTAAACATGAGAATTCCAAAAATTATTACAATGTTGCCTAGCAAAATAATTATCCCCATCATCAAAATAGCATGACTCCATGATACAAAAAAAATTAAAAAAAATAACTAAAAATATTCACAAAAAGGGGAAAAAAATATATACAATTTAGTCTCACCAACAATAAAAACTAACTAAAACAAAACAATCTCCCCAGCAACGGCGCCAAAATTTGATAGGCTTGTCGGGCACCTAACAAAAATAAATAACCTAACTAATCCTCCTAACTATGTAGTAGGGTAAGTCAGAGTCGATCCCACAGAGAGAAAGTTGTTCTATGATTAGTCCTTAAATAATGATAAGACTAAAGGACATTAATATCAAGAATAATGGTGGAATTAAACTATACTAATCAATGTAAAAATAAAAGACTCTACAGTTAAGTATCCCCACTAGCACGAAATAATACAAAATAATTTCTACCCCAAACTAATAAATTAA
Organism: Beta vulgaris subsp. vulgaris; assembly: GCF_026745355.1. Taxonomy (NCBI): domain Eukaryota; kingdom Viridiplantae; phylum Streptophyta; class Magnoliopsida; order Caryophyllales; family Amaranthaceae; genus Beta; species Beta vulgaris. Next base: position 16,966,002 of record NC_079206.1, read on the forward strand.
ATGTTCACAAGGAAAAGCACACCCTATAAATTACCATAGACCTCTCCCGAGTATCTATGGCTTCTCTAACATGCAGTCAAGCCTACTCCCGTGGAATCATGCAAATTAAAGACATTAAACACGACACTTTAACTTCCTAACAATCCATTCTACCTACTCCCGTGGAGAACTTCATGTCCTTAATTGAAATACTCAAATCCGTCAAAATCGAACTCCCGTTGTGATCAAGACAATGGAATCATAACAATATTAGTTATCCCTAATCTAGTATTGTAATATGCACAATCAATTAAGCAAGAACAATTAACAATTAATATGAGAATTTAAAGAAACAATCATGAATTAAATCATACTAGGGTTCAACTTAACCATAGATCAAAGAAACTACTCTATCATGAAATAAATAATGAAATCTAAAACTATAAAAGAAAACATAATTAAAGAAATCAATGAAAGAAACTAATGGAACTCATGAATTAATGGAAAATAATAATAACTAGGGTTTACACTAGAAACTAGAGAGAAAAAATTAAAGAAGAGAAAACTAAAACCTAAACCTAAGAAGAAATAACGTGAGAGGGAGGAGGAGAGAGAAAGAACGAAAAACTAGCTAAATAAATATTCCATAACCTAATATGACTTGGAAAGTAATTTACATGATAAGGAAAATCTTAAATAAATCATTAATACGCGGATTAGTGATCCGCGCGTACGCGTGGCATATTCCAGCAGAATCAGTGCAATCTTCCGAAAGGCACAACTCCTTGACTAAAAGTCTCCTCGAGGCGTGCCACCTATCGTTGGAAAGCTCTTCAAGTCTAGTTTCCAAATATGCTGGAATTACTCGATTCTAAGAATCACATCAAAAGTTATGATCAGAAGAGTAGACATGACTCCTTTTCACATTTCTTCTAATGATTTTCCGCTTCGTTTTCGCTCAAATTCGTACTATAAAATATCTATGACGATCCTGATGCATTGTAGCTTCCTTCCAAGTGCTCATAATCCTCAAGCTTAATTAATCATACTCCAAATATGTCCTCAATGCCTGAAATTCATCAAAAACAAGAAAACATACCGAATAGGAGTAGAAAAATATAACTTAAGAATATAATGCATCAATGAACCTAAATATGAAACTAAATGCTCTAAAATGCACCCTAAATGCAACTAAAAACTATATATAAATATGACTTATCATTCAGTTTTGACATAGATGCTCCGGACGGATTATGTTGAATTGACTCTGAATAATTTGGGATTTTTATCATACTTTGTATTTTGAGTAATCATTATTATCCTAGTTGAGAGTTTGTATATTTTAGAGACCATTTTAACGCTATTATTTTATTTGTGGACCCATGACCCATAACTTAAGTTCCGTTTTCACTGCTAATTATGAGTAATTAAGGTTATGGATTTTTGGGGCGTTACAATAACCTAATGGTGTTGGCATCACCTTCAAATTTCCCCTACAAGGGATTTCAACTTATTTTTGAAAATAAAGTTTACATGGAATAGGACAACGATATAAGAAGAATATTTAACAATTTTGTTCAAGATCATATGATTATATATATCATAGGTTTATTTATAAAAAAGGATAATTGATTTGTATAACAAAGAACATGTTGTTAGTTAAATCCAAACACGTCATCAATATAATAATAACATCGACCTTTTATTTTTGGAATGTGTTCTTTGATTATATTTTGTATGTTATTTCAATTTTTTTTTCTTATTATCATTATATGTTCTTTTCATTACTGCCTAAATTCTTATTATCAACGGACCTTATACATGAACAATATGTTCTTTTACCACGAACAATATGTTTTTAGTACCTAAGATAAGTGTTCTTTTATTTTTAATTAAGAAGTATGCTATAAGTATTATTATTATTGAAAGTTGTGCATAGTAATAAAATAATATTAATAGCAATACTAGTAATGAATTACAAAGTAACTAGAATTTTTTGCACGCGATGCGTGCTTGAATTTTTTTTTTTCAAAACAGAAACTCGATTTTCTTCGGCATAAGAGTCACAATTTGAACATTAGACATACGAAGTATAAAGTTTTTAGTTGCAAAATTTGATTGGTTTAGTTTTGTCACTTAAGTCTCTCACCATTCTTTTTGTTTTTTTTTTACTTTTCAAAGTTAAACTCTAGGAACAAAATAAAAATTCTATTGAATTTATTTATGATTTCTAATATTATAATTTTTTAGTTGATTTTTGAATTAAGTACAATACTTCATAAATTGTAAAGAAAGTGGACACTTTAATTTCAAGTCAATTTTTTCATAGGTAGTAGTTTGTGAGTGATTGTTATAATTATATTTTTGGTATTTTTGTTTGAAGTCCCATTTGATTTGTAATTTAGAATGGGAAGGGGGTAAAATAGTCTCTTCATTCGGGGACACCATAGCTCCCCCTTTCTCTGATATAATAGAGATATGTTGTACTTTAATTTTTGAATGATATTTTACATAAATTTTCTTACCTTGATAATTAATCGCTATTATATAATAGAAAAAGATCGATGCAAATATATGTAAAATTTTTATTATATATAGGAAACACTATAAAAAGTAAATAATTTTTTTCCTTGTCTAACTTCTAAATTCTGATTTCACTACAAATACACCTCTACTTTTTATCATGGCCCACCATAATTGTGAATGGTTTTTTAGAATAGTGATTTATAAGTAAATTTTAGTATGTATTGACGTTCTAGGTTATTAGTTTTAGTTTGTATGTTAATTTTAAGTTTTAATAAAGTTTCCTAATTATTTGAGTGATTTGCGTGGTTGTTTATAATGTGATTTTCTCAATTGTATGAGTGATTTGTAAAGTTTCTTCTTTTAAGTGATTTGTGGGTGAGTGTTGTAAATTAATTTTCGGTAGTTTTCTTTGAGTGCCGATTTTGATTTTGACAATCCTTTTGTAATTTAGAAAGGGAAGGGGGGGTAAAATAGGCATTTCAAAAGAGGACATCATTGCTCCCCCCTTCCCTTATATAATAGAGATAATATTAATAGTATAAGATATTTATAAAATATAATTTCATACCAGATCAAATAAGTTCAGATAAGTTTAGATCAGATCATATCAAAACAAACAAGATAAGATCAGATTAGTTTAGAAACAATAAATTTCGATCAAATCATATTACTAAAAATAAGCTAACTAAACATAGACTAAGTTTAAGTTGTACCACAATTAAGGATAAAACAAAGAACTTGTAGTTTATAATTTAAATGTGTTAATCCTCCCCTTATCAATCGACTTTAGAATGGAATGCACAAAATTTGGGCCACGTAAGTGGTTTTTTCACTTCTCCACTAGTAGAATAATTGCTAATTGCTGCGGTGATGTTGCTGCGATTTTACCCATACGCAACAATATATCACATAAAAAAATAAAAAAAAGATATTGCCGCGGTTCCGGCCTAAACCGCAGCAATATGGTATCAACAAATTTTTTTTTTGAAAGAAATTAAATTTTTGACTAGATATAATGCTGCGGTTTTTTATAAGAACCGCAACAATATATTAAAATATTATTAAAAATAATATTTTAATATATTGCTGCGGTTCTTTTAAAAAACCACAGCAATATCATTTTAAAAAATATAAAACCCATCCGTTAGGGTTTTTTCATCACTTTCCTTCTCTTAACCTCACACACGCCTCTTCAGTGTTCTCTCTCTCCCCCCTCCCTCTCTACCCCCCTCCCTCTCTCTCCTCTCTCCTCTCACGCACGCAGTTATCTCTCATCCTCTCTTCACCGGCCGTTCTTCATCTTCCGCTTCCGATCTATTTCTTTTGTTCACTGATTTCTGAGTGAAAGCAGCAGCCGGCGACACGAGGCGAACAAAGTCAAGCGGACGCAGCGACGCGACGAAAGCTACCAAGACAACTGGCGTTCGATCCAGTTTGCCGCCTCCGACGCGTGTTCGTTCTTCTCTAGTGCTCGTCGCCGCCTCCGACGAGTTTGCTTCTTCTCATTTTTTTTCTTTTCGTGTTTTAGATCTGGTCGGATTTTTTTCTGTAATTATATTTTCATGTAATTTTTTTTTCCAGATTTGTTTTTTTTCGTGTAATGTTTTTATAGTTCCTTTGTTTATTTATGTAATTATAGTTTCCTTCTTCTCCGACGAGTTCCTTTGTTTATAATTTTTTCCAGATTTGTTTATTTCTGTTTGTTTAACACTACTACAAAAAAGGGCAAAGATAACTGTTAAATAAGACTTTACATAACAGTTTTGAGGTGTTATCCAAGTCAATGTAATGTAAAGTAAACATAACACCTGACGAAAGTGTTATGTTTGCCAGAGAAAACATAACAGTCATTTAAAATACATGTTATGCCACTAGATAACACATTTTGTAAATAAGTGTTATGTTTGCTATTTATATGACAAATTGAAAGAAGGAAAATTTAACACTTATCTTGAATAGCTGTTATGTTTTCCTATAATATATATAACATATATTACCTATAACTGTTATCTATGATATATTTTTTTAAATAATCAAATTATCATTTCATGCATATATTATTGGCCGTAGGCAGCACGCAACATAACAATGTCGTACAGTACAATTCCTTTTTTTTTTTTACATTACAATACATGTATCCGTTGTATAATTAATACTCAACCCATAATATCTTACAACCAATAAATTGAATTGATATTCCAAACTTCCAAAATTCTTTACATTAAAAATATTTCAGCTAATATTAATAAATCTAAACTTCTAAAAAAACTACTATATATACATATTAATATTAATCTAAATCATAAACAAGATCAAATCTATCCTATTGCCACATCCACATAATATCAATATCCAAATCCAAAAATATAATGTATGTCCAAAAGTGGATGAAGGTTAAAAAAAATTAGGCGGAAAGTTCGAACTCATTCATCATTTGTGCTTCGCGTTGATCTCTGACATATGTAATTCACAACTCCCTGAGTTCATCAATTTTCTCATGAGAATAGGTTGGACCAATGCCTTGATAGTACTACAATAAAGATAATTACAAAATAAGTATTCACATATAAAAACTTGAAAAGTAATTAAACTTTATATTTAATCATGTACAAATTAATTTATCATAGTTGTAGCAAGATCATTCAGATATAAAATAATAATGAAGTATTTTCAACTAATTTATCCAAACTACTCTTCATCTCTCTAAGATAATATAGATACAAATCTACAGTCTGAAAAATTCATAATCATATAAAAAATAAAAAAAGCTAAATTATAAATAATGTTCAAGTACCTTATCTGGAATAACTAGTGTCTCAACTGTATCGTCTCAAGCATAGGCAAACTTTGTAACTCTTTTTAGAGTTATATCTTTAGAGTGTTACAAAGCTGGAGATGTTACAAAGCTGCCATCATAGGTGTGGTTTTTTCAGTCTTGTTTTCATTCGTGTAAGGAGTATCTTTTGAAGATTCCAGTGTCTGCTGATTATCCATCATAGAAGCTGGAGATGTTACAAAGCTACCATCTGTGGAAATCATGAAAAGTTCATCAATGAAGGTACAAAAAGAGTTACAAAGTTTGCCTATGATTTGTTAGAAATGAAGCTAAATGGAGCACAAAAAACAAGATATCAAGCAAAATGAACATATAAGCCGTAAAATTTCCAACCTAAATCCCCAAGAAAACCAAACTTATATACCAGGGTAGATTCACATAAGTGTAGACAACAAAATAAACTGCATCAACAACTTGAAAGATAAGGGAGGTTCATGAAACAAAATATAAACAACAACATACATTTATTGATGTCATGAGACAAATGTGACACAAATAGGGCATAAAAGAACACCTACAGTGCATGAGAACCACATAAACTGCATAAATTCAGTAAGTTGAAGAACAAGAGAGGTTAATTCATAAAACAAAAAAAAAACAGCAACACCATACATATATTGATGTCGTGAGACAAATGTGACACAAATAGGACATAAAAGAACACCTATAATGCACGAAAAGCACCTAAACGACATAAATGATACAACTTGAAGGACCAGAGAGGTTCATGAAACAAAAAACAACACCACTATATATATATATATATATATATATATATATATATATATATATTGATGTCATGGGACAAATGTGACACAAATAGGACATAAAAGAACACCTATAATGTAGGAGAAGCACGTAAGCTGCATAAATTCAGCAACTTGAAGGACAAGAGAGGTTCATGAAACAAAAAACAGTAACACCATACATAAATTTGCAAATGTCTCGGATATTTCGGATAAATTTGCAAATTATCACTAAAATCACATAATTATCTAGGTAAATATTTCAGATATCATTATTCTAATGACATTTTTAATGTACAGAACTACAGAAGTATAACAAAAGCCTACATTGTTTTTTGTACAATTAGGAGTTGCTCATAATGTGTTATTTTGCACATATTGGTAAAGTTTGCATCATTTAGACAATTTTCCAATACAAATATATATAAGATTGAGCAATGAATATATATGTAATCATATCATCTTGCGGTGCCCAAAAATCAAGTTCCACTCATTTCCATGCCTATAACCACGTGTAGCTCATCAAACAATGAATAAAAGCTAAGATAGAAGAAATTTATGTACTATGTATGAACAACAAAATTTTGGCAACTCAGATGCTCACCATCTAAATCAAGTACCAAAGTAATGGGCTTCCTTTCTCGTGATTCCTTTGGCAATATAGTTGGTCGATTGCTAGGTATGAATTGTGATAGGTCAGGCAAGTTTCTAATTAATGAGTGTGGGTCAAAATATTGTGCCTCATCTGAGTCATCACAAGATGAACGATCTGCTTTTTGTTCACCAGGACGTATCTGATGAATAGCTAACAAGAAGCTTGAATTATCATAATCCATCCTTGCTTCCTCAGATGGTCGCGAATGGATTATTTCGCTCATTTCCAAAGAATCATCAAGGAAGGGCAAAGTCATGTGTCGTTCAGTACCATCAAAGAAGATGTTTGACTCTGCAGCATCATGTGCAGGTATTCTGAGTTTCTCAGCAATATCATCACATATAAAAGTGCCATCAAACATAGAACCTGAAAGAACCATGTCTGAAATGTAGAAATCTGATATGGTGCAAGTTTGATAGTCAGATGAACTTTCACTATTACCATCACTTTCATCTGCCATGATGAAAAAGGATTTGGATAAAAATACGCAAATATGCAAATGATTTAGAAAACTGCTTAACCTATGAGGGGATATATAATGGTCAAATATATGATAAACAAGGGGCTATCCAATATTCCCACCACCAGAAAAAGTTAACTTCTTTGTGCTTCCAAACCATATCAAAAACTGCCTCCTTCGTCCCCCCCCCCCCCCTCCCTGCCCCCCGGCCAAGGAAAAATCTGAGATATTAAATGGCCTTATACGAACAGCATAAAGAAGCCATATACAGGTACAACATGCAGGTCTTTCCATCCTACCAGTTTGTGCATCCTTCCTTTTTCAGATTTTTTTTCCTTTGAGTTATTTTTCCTTCTACCTATTTTAGTGTCTGTTTGCCAGGTACATGCTAATCTCAAGACAGCAGCATGAGCCAGCACTTCTTTATACTTTGGTATGGTATGCTGGCTGTTGAATATGTCACTTAATTAGATTTTATAGATGCTTAACTATGGAGTAGGTTAAAAATTTCTGCAAAGTTGATTGAACTTGGGAATCTCTTTATACTTGGTATGGTATGCTGGCTGTACGTTGTATATGTCATGTAATTAGCTCTTGTAGATGCTTAAGTATGAATTAGTTTGGATAAATTTCTGCAAAGTTGATTGAACCTGGGATCATTTCTTCATGATGCGATTACAACATCAGTGAAAATTTGTTGTGGGGATAGTTGACAGGAAAGCTCTCTCATTTTACCCGAATTAAGCTGAATATATGTTATTAAATTACAATGCATATAATGGCAAGCTGACAGTTTGTAGAACTGATGGTTATTGCAACTAGCTCTGTGCTAATAAAACTTTTGTCATTAATAGAAGAGATAACTGATTATTTAGGAAGGTTTTTTTGAAACTGAGAAGGAAGACTGTTCGCTATCAGACTTAATTCTATCCTGAGACTATAGGCCGTATACAGTGCGTTTCTGGGGTCTATAGTTCTTCGTGTGGAATTATTTTTTTCCTGATATGGAAGTTGTTGCTGTCAATTGTCCCTTCTCTCACCCATGGCAGATGTGCAGAGCAACCTTCTCTTTCAAATTATTACACTTCTACGGCAATCGTATTACTAGCCATGTTCTTAGACACTACCAAACACGCATTGATTAGAATAACTTAAGTATTCTTGGGGGGGGGGGGTACCTTTCTCCTGATGCTCAAGTACCTCAAGTTGCTCAAACATAATCTTCTTCAAAGGTTACAAGACCTTACATTTAATACTCTCTTCAAAATCAAGGGCTCCACCTCGAGACAAGCAGGGCCAAGCTGTTGCTTGAAGGATTAGATTTTTTTTTTCTTATGTCTTCTTATTTGTTTTGATGTATCTTAATTATGCTCGTGAAATATGGTTTGGTGTGACAACGATACTCTGAGTCCAATTAACATTGCCAACAATTAGGAATTCATAGTAGATATTGGACAAGTAATACAAATTCACAAAGAATTCCTTACTAATACACAAGATATGAGATCACAAGCGACAGGTAGATGAACTGAACACCAAGGGAAAATGGAGAGCGACAAAGGCAGGGAAATGGTAGCTGAACTGAACACCAACTACTGAACTAGAGAACGGTTACATGATCCACATTGATTCTTGTGCTACGAAAGTGATGTAGAGAAACAACTACTGGTCTGAATGAAACAAGGCAAGTTTACTTCACAAGGTTTATTTTTTAAAAAAAAACACCTCATCTCGACCAGACTATCCCACATCTCGTAGTTTTATTCATGAATTTGAGCAAGTTCAAACATTATCCGTAGATGATAATGTTTCTAAGGAGGTAAGAATAGAACCAAAATCATCCACAATTTAAATTGATTTTGACGATGTTAAGGATGAAACTGAATATTGGGAGGATGGAATTGTTTGCTATCTCATTGGAGCGAATCCACTGTCTTTTGTAATGAAGGGTTTCATTCGACGATTTTGGGGAAAAGATCGCAAAGATAAGGTTGCATCACTTGGGAAATGAATGTTTATTGTTCAATTGAAAACAATGGAGCAAAGAGATGCAATCATTATTGGTGGTTTTCATTTTTTTTGTAGTGGTAAAAGCTTGAAGTCCAGACATGGAGCTTCATAAGGAATTGAAATAAGCCTCATCCACGTGATTGAACTAAGCCAATAATTGAACTTCTTGGCAATTTCAGAAAATCAATATAGTAATTAAATAATTTAATTCTAAATTACCAATCTAATAAGCAAGAAAATTGATTCAATTAACAAAAGTTGAACAATAAAGCCACCAACATCAATTTCTTTATGTACTAGGAATAAACAGGACATGAAGATTAAGAATTACCGGTAAATTGAAACGGTTTGCTAGGTAGATTGAAATTGCGAATTGTGATGAACGATGTGCTGCAATGGAATTGAAGTGTCACGGGCGAAACGTCGTCGGAGATGAGAGCCGAAGGTAGAAACGTCGTCGGGCGAAACCTTGAGGGGGGAACCGGAGGAAGCAACCTTGAGGCGGAACCAGATGTAGCAACCGTGAGGGGAACCAGAGGTGGAAACTAAAAGAAAATAACCTCTGTACTACCAGTACCTTCCAATAGAGTTTACACAGCCGTAGTAACTGAGAGCTTGAATAGGGCGGGTATTGAGCAAAAATTCAAAGTTCCTAATTTTTAGTCGTGACAGTTTTTTTTAATTTAATTATTTTCACAAATTTATTATTATTAATAATAAAATAAAGATAACTTTTTTAGTATTCTTATAAAAAAATTAAAATATTACTTAATAATTTCATAGCAAAGATAACACACATCAAGATAAGTGTTAAGTAATATATTATCAATACAATTTAAGATAACAGTTACACGGTTAAAATGTTAATTTAGACTTTACATAACGTTTGCTTAAATAAGAGTTAATTTAGGGGTGTTATGTTTGCCCTTTTTTGTAGTAGTGTAATTTTTTGTAATTTCACCAGATCTAGAATTTTTTTGTTATTTCCTATAATTTCATATTCTTTTTTTTGGTCTTTTAGTTATTCTTTGGATGGTAAGTTATCAATTCATTTACTTTGTTAATATTTCTAGAAACTAAAATTTCAACTTTGTTGTTGATTATAAAATGTCAATAGTGGATATATTAATTGCCTGGTTTTGATACTTTAAATTTGATTGTAAAATACAAAAAAAAAAATAAAAATTAGCTGTACCAGTTAATATTGCTGCGGTTTGAAGCAATAACCGCAGCAATATGCGAGTTTTTCATTATTAAATAAATCATATTGCTGCGGTTTTTACTAAAAAATGCAGCAATATCTTTTATTATTTTGATATAAAATACATATATTGCTGCGGTTTTACCCAAAAACCGCAACAATACTGAAACATATTGCTGCGGTTTAAAACCGCAACAATATAATTATTACCTATTGCTACCCCCTTAATTGCTATGCGCCCAAAACCGTAGCAGTAGGCCACTTTTTGACCGCAACAATAAGCATTTATTCTACTAGTGCTCCTTGCCTCGCCTCTTTTTATTTGAAAATTTATTACATTTTTTTATTCACAAATTCAACTTAGTTTATTTTTGGTGATATATTATTAAGGAAAAACATATTTATGTGAATCTTGTTATATTCGTCTCAATTTATATTTTTCGAATATCTACTTTTTATAATTTTTAATTATCGGTAATTAAAGATATTACTGGTTGAAGTTATGCAATCACAAGCATGAAGGTCAAACGGTTACAAGTAAAAAGAAACAGAGAAAGTAAATTGCAATATCCCGAAATTATAAACTCGTTTTATTAAGCTAAAATTTTGATTAATAATAATTATTAGCTAAATGAACATGTTATAAATTTTGTGACTAAAAGAAATAAAAATTTACAAAATTAATAGAAATATGTTAGCAAATTAGACTAACTATAACTAGTAATGAACTAGTGTAATAAGAATCTTAGTATAACATCAACCCATAATATCAACAAAATAAAAGCTAAGTCTAAAATGTGGAATCAAACCCAATTTGGTAATGTTTTTCGTCAACTTAGAAAAGTTGATCAAAAACTGTTGACAATTCAATCGTCTCTGCTACAGAACCAAGCCGATTCTTTTCTCCAGAAAAAGCAAGAACTACTTCTATCGAAAAGACACAATCTTCTTTCTTTCTCCCATGAATATAGGAAGCAAAAAAAGTAAAACTCTTTATCTGTCTCAAGGTGACCATAATACGAGTTACTACCACGCCCATGCATCTATTCGTTGGAGTCGCAACCAAATTAAAGAATTTGTCACAATAGATAATAAGAAGATAACGTTCCCTATTGAAATCTCTGATTCTATTTCCAAAGAATTTCATACCCACTTTATTTCAAATCCAGCTTGTCACTTTGACAGTAGGATAGACTTTGAGTCTATCTCCCCCATTATCACCTTTGAAGATAATGAATTCCTGTTAAGTGATGTTTCTGGAGAGGAAATCAAGAGAGCCACTTTTGATTTAGCTCCGGATAAGTCCCCGGGGCTAGATGGATTTCCCCCGTACTTCTTCTAGAAATATTGGACCCTAGTAGGGAATTATGTGATTAGAGCTGTTAAAGCCTTTTGTAGCCCTCATTCCTAAAATTGACAATCCTTCAACGGCAATCACTTTCGCCCTATAAGACTCTGCTCTACCAAATCATCTCGAAGATAATAACGAGTCGTCTAAAAGTTGTTATGGGTAAGCTTATCCACCCTCTTCAAGGTGCTTTTGTCCCTGAGCGATTAATTAAAGACAATATTCTACTGTCCCATGAGGTTTTTCACTCTTTTAGGAAGAAAGGGGGAACCTCGGGTTGGATAGCCATTAAACTCGATATGAAAAAGGCTTATGATTGATTAGAATGGCTTTTCATCTTTGAGATGCTTGCCCAGCTGGGTTTTGATGCTCGGTGGATTTGTTGGATTAGGGAATGTATTACGACTGCATCGTTCTCGGTGTTAGTTAATGGTATCCCTGGTACCTCCTTCTCCCCTTTAAGGGGAATCCGTCAAGGCGATCCTCTTTCCCCGTACCTCTTTATCCTCTATGCAGAGTTGCTTGCTCGCAACTTATCCATTGCCAGTACTCAACGTGAAAAATTAATTGGTGTTTCGGTAGGTCATTCCAGAATTCGAATCCCTTTTTTGACATTTGCAGACGACACTATGATCTTTGCTAAAGCTACGGATGCTAGTTGCCTTTTGATCAGAGAAATATTAGACAAGTATTGCTCTCACTCAAGGCAATTGGTAAATTACCACAAATCTTTGTTCCAAGTTACTTCTAACATTTCAGAGTCTATGAAGGCAAATTTTGCGAATATTTTAGGTATGGTTGAATCTTAGGATCTTGGGGAATATCTTGGTTGCCCAATTACTAAAGAAACTTTTGGCAAGGTTGCTTCAAAAGTCATTAGCCAGTTGCCCAAGTGGAAAGCTAACTCTCTTTCCCAAGATGGCCGTTTAGTGTCAATCAAACCTGGCTACTAAAGCTAATTACCAAATGCAAAGCTTCCTTTTGCCTAAGTCCATTCTCTCCTCTTTAGATAAAACTTATAGGAATTTCTTTGGAACAAAGAGGCTTCTAATGCTTCTACCAATTTAATTGGTTGGGATAGGATTTGCCAGCCCAAGTGCTTTAGTCGTCTGGGCCTGAGGAAAGCAGAAACTAATAATACTGCTATGCAATTTTAACTTCTCTGGAAATTGCTTATAGATTCTAAAAGTCTTTGGGTGAAGCTAGTGAAGAAAAAATATCTTAAGAATGACCCCCTTATGGATCATAAAGTCTCGGGGGTGGCCTCCTGGCAATGAAAAAATCTCATGCGGCTCAGAGAGAAATTTTGTCAAGGCCTAAGATGACATATTGGTAATGGGTCTGATATTCGGTTATGGTATGAAAATTGGGTTTTCCAAACCCCTCTCTCTTCCATAGTGCCTTCCCCCGAGGGTTGTTCTTCTAATGGTGAGTGACTTTATTTTGCCTAGTAAGACTTGGGATTGTAAGTGGCCTGCTTATCCTGATATGTCTCATCTTCTTGATCAGCCTTTCTCTGAGATCATTAACCACCTCTTCTCTTCCCTTCCATCTGACGATTTCAACCTCCTCGCTATTGGTTGGTGGTTTGTTTGGTTCTTTCGTAACCAAGTGGTGTTTCGGGAAGTTGCTTCCTCGACTCTCTCTGCAGCAGCTGCCATCAGTAAATTTGCTCAAAATTGGCTGAAGGTTAATTCCTCTCTTCCCCATTTTCTTCCGATCCTGTCTGGGTCTCCTCCCCCCGTTTGACTAAGCGGCTTCGTCAAGGTGATGCCATTTCATGGTCCCTCCCCCCTCCGGGGTTTCACAAGCTAAACTTTGATGGCTCCAAGATGAAGGATGGTAAAGCTTCGTGCGGGTTTGTTGTTCGTGATAATCGAGGGGAGGTCATTCTAGCTGGTGCGAAGGCGCTTAGGAGCTCCCTTTCCATCATTCAAGCCGAGGCTTGGGGTCTTAGGAAAGCAGTTAGGGTGCCTTAGGCAAAGGTGTGTCCCAGGTCATTATAGAAGGTGATAATATGGCGGTTATTGATTCAATTAAGAAGTCGTGGTGTATCCCTTGGGAAATAGAAAACATTATCACTGATGTAGCTCGAGATCTCAACCAGTTCTCCTTTGTTCAGGTAACTCATACTTTCAGGGAGGCTAACCGTGCGGCAGATTTTATGGCAAGCAAGGGTCATTTTCACTCTTCGTTGCATTGGTTCTTTCTTATTCCCCTTTTGATGTGGATTTTCTCCTTATCATCCACAAGGATGTTTTAGGTTGGCCTCCGGATTAAGGAGTCTCCCTAAGTTTTCCTTTCCTTATAAAAAAAAACAACTAAATTTTTTTAAAAAAAGGAGGAAACCCCCTAAGTTACTCACGGTCAACACCAACACGCCATCACCCCTATCTCCTCTAGCCTCTCTATGAGCAAAACCACCACTCACCATTCTTCCACCTTCCTTTTTGTGCGATGAATCCATCTATAATAATCCATGGAGTAAGGTTATGAAATTAACTTCACAATCACAATAAAATCAGAAAGCAAACTTTATCTCTCTCACTTCTCCTCTCACGACACCACTACACCATCACCACCACACACAACTTCGGCGCACCACCACTCCTCCGCCGCCCAGAAACCCACGCCGGCATCACCACAGTCGCACCGTAGCGCCACTAGCACTCACCTTACTCCTTACTCTCTCCCCTGCTTCGTTGTGTTTGTCGTTGCTGTGCCTTACCACCTGCTCGCCGGAGACTGACGATGGTCCACCACCGGCTTCCCGCGTTGTCGCTTGCTCCAGCCGGATGCTGCCACTCACTGGAGCTCCATCTCCCTCCCTTGTGTCATCCCTGCTGTAAGTAACAGAGGTAAATGAACTTCTTAGGGTCCGTTCTCCCCAGCTTATTTTCAGTTCAGTTCAGTTCATTTCAGTTCAATTTAGTTGCAATCAGTTTAGTTCAGTTTAGTTCAATCATTTAATTCTCTAATAATAAAACAATGATAATTATTATTATCGTTATTATTATTACTATTATTACAATTATAAATATTAATATCATTATTACAATTATTATTATATTACTATTATTGTTATTATTACTCTTGTTACTATTATGTTACTATTATTGTTTCATATGGCCTTCATATGTAATTTTCGGCTTCATGTAATTCTTATGGCTCTTTTGATGAGAAATAAAGGATGTCCATATTATTCTACTATATTTATGTTTAATCGTCTCCAAGTTTACGAACACCAAGTGTAATATTTTTTTCGCTAATCGTTGTTTGAACTTTCAGCCTTTTCACTGTATTTATTAGTGCTAAAAGTGAAACTCAGACGATAAGTTAAAAATGAGTGAGGACATGACTAACATATAAATTTAGTGGCTACTCCACATCTCAACGTCTCACCTACTACTGGGTTATGATTAGAATCGAATTATATTGAGTTTATATGTAATCAGATTATGTAAAAACTATAACTTCCTTAT
Organism: Beta vulgaris subsp. vulgaris; assembly: GCF_026745355.1. NCBI lineage: Eukaryota > Viridiplantae > Streptophyta > Magnoliopsida > Caryophyllales > Amaranthaceae > Beta > Beta vulgaris. The sequence goes on from NC_079206.1 coordinate 16,981,245, forward strand.
AAGAAGTGTAGTTTTCAATGTTGTCTTATCAATTAAATAACTCGTATTCTTCCACTTATTAAAAACTTTAATTTTTTTATTTTATTTATGTCAACCAAACCAATACTTAAACTAGCTAGAACATGTACTAAAAAGGAGGTCTAACATTATGTCAACTTTTATCCTCAACTTTCAAAACATAAAAATTTATAAAAAGAAAACGTTTGAGAGGGGTAAATTTTCTTATGAGGTGGTTTTTCTTATGTAGTTTCGTTTCTAATGTTGTTTTAAAAGTTTAGTTTGACCTAAAAACAGAGAAGTTTTATATTACAAACTTAATGGATACAATAAATACTAAACTATTGTTTTCACATGGTATACTATGATTTAGGCTACCATGTATTGCTCCATTATCTCTAACAAACTTAATTAACAAATATTGAATTACGTAATCTTATTACATATAATCAGTTCAGTTCAGTTGCAATCAGTTCAGTTCAGTTCAGTTGCAATCAGTTCAGTTCAGTTGTTTTATGCCAAAGAGAACAGACCCTTAGTTTTCTCCTAATATCTGAAATTTAAGAGCTTGTATAGTTAACCTTCAAATGCATGGAAAATTATAATTCTTAGGAAGTAAAAATATGTCTTGTTGTTTGGTTGACAAAAACATGGGAAGTAGAACTTCCTAGGAAGTTCTATTTCCTACAAAATGGAGAAAATAACTTACCTAGGCCCCCCCCTATGTAAGTGGAAATTCCCATGGAAAATAGACTTTCCCATGTTCAACCAAACAAAAAATTGTACTTCCTAAAAAATAAAATTTCATGGGAAATGCAAATTCATGTGAAATTATGCTTCCGAACTTCAACCAAACGAGCCTTAAGTTTATAAAGGTAGCCTAAGGTTCCGAATGTTAAGTTCCCTCCCTGCCGATTTCATTTTCTACTACTAAATTATTTCCAATCCCTTGTTCGTTGTCATCTTCTTCACCTCCTTCAATTTCATTCGGTTCCCCTCGTCGACCTTCATTTTCTTCCCCTCCTTCATTTTCATTTGGACATCCTTTTTCATTCGGTTCCCCTCCAACATTTTGGTTCCCCTCCAACTTCTTTGTGTCCTACATCACTCACAAACCGACCTTCTATAATGTTATTCTCCCCTTATAACCCTTGCTTCTTAAGCTTGTACTGGTATGGATTCATCTCAAACATTGTTCTTCGTCTTTCCTTCTTTAACCCTTTTCTCTTTCTTTTACCAACTCTTCTCTTGGATGGAAGTTGTTCTCTCATTTACATATACATCATCAGTAGGATTATGCAATATGTACCTACATGGACATACAATTGAATTTTTTTTTCCAAACTCATCTCATAAATTGATTCAACCACATGTATATTTTCCCTCGCTTCCATGGGATGTACCTCTCCATAAGCAACATCCACACACTACAACACAATTTAATATTCTCAAAACATGTCCAACTATTGATTAACATAAACCCCATTTTATAATTTCTAATACTCACTATAATTTGAAATACTTACCCATAATGCACTTTAATCACCACCCTTCCTATCTTCCTTCTTCGCGCGGTTCATATCTTCTTTGCTCCAAACTTTTATTCTATGAAACACTCCCTAGCTGATCGGCTCCCTGCTCAACCGGTCCATGTAGAAGCTCTACAATACATAATTACAATTAAAAATCAATATTTTTATACCGAAACATATTGATACCTTATTTATAAAGAAAATTAAATATATTCGATAACCGCCTAGAAGATTGTGCATCACCACAACACTTCAAAAAACCACCACCATAGAACCTTTTCGCAAAATTTCCTACACACTTCAGTAGGTGCTCCAACACAAAGCTGCACCAATCATACTCTTTCGCCTTACCTGCCACAGCTACAAATGGAAGCATTTTGACCGACATGCGATGACAAGACGTTGTGGCTAACAAATTATTCACAGCCATCATAAGAAAAGTCTTTTTAAACTTCAATTCATCAACCACATGTGCTTCAACCACTTCCATGATTGTCTTCCTCTCAACTCCCCTAGAACCAGAAGGGCATTGCGTCACATATACATCACATAGCCTTGCAACTGCATCGTCCTTTTCCTCATTATCACATACTACGGGGACACGCCTCTGTCCGATTGGGACACCTAATACCCACTGAACTTGGATCTTTGATAATGGGAATTTTAATCCACAATTAAGCAACATTATCCTCCTTTTTACATTAACCATCGTGCACAACCAATAACACAAGTTCCTCGACAATCATTTATCCGCTTAATGTAATAATCCACTAAACCCCATCTCTACTACCAACCGCCTTTTCCGGTCATCGAATTCCTTAAGTATTTCACCAAATGTGTTATGCGGAAGCGTTTAAATTAAACCAACAAGAATTCACAACAACCAAGCACACACACAAGAAAACAAGAAAGCGAATAAAGGACAACAAGATTTAACGAGGTTCACTATCAAGTGATAGCTACGTCCTCAAGGCAGGGAAAAAGATCGTTCACTATGAACGAGACGATTACAAATACAATAGGCAAGATTCAATTGAATGGATTTCAATTGAATCTCAAAGACTCTCTCTAATCTTCTCTATTGTGTTTTCTCTAATCTCCCTCTCTAGTATTTTGTGGTTAAAAGCCCTAAATATGACAAAACATATTTATATGAAGTCTAAGATACAAGCCCTAAGTCGTAAGATAAAAAAAAAACCCAAAAATTTCACATCCCCCGATAGGTGCGGGAGCACCATCATCTGGTGCGGGAGCACCAGCCTGATGTGCGGGCGCACATGCCTCGAGTGCGGGAGCACCAAAGTGTTCTGCCTCAACTTGAGAAATCGTCGTAGCAATGTCGGGAGCACCACTACTTGGTGCGGGCGCACCTGACATGGTGCGGGCGCACCACTCGTGCCGAGCCATTCTTCTCTCTCGCAAGTCACACTTCACAAATCTCCACCTTGACTTGCATCTACCACACGACTCCACCTCGAAACCATCAACACACATGTATCTCTGCAACAGTACGCGAGATACTCCTTTCCCTTCCTGCTCATGCATCTTTCACCCGATGCCAGGCTTGCCCTCATATGAGTCTCACCCAATCTCGCCAAGATCCTGACCACTCATCATGAACGACCCTGTCTCACAGCCTATGAGACCCATGTTGCGCATTCACCTGAAACCCAATTTATTACCCGTCGGAAATCAAATCGCCTTCACTGAACCGCAAACACACTAGCTCCACCTTAATCAAGACGAGCCAGTACCCTGCCAGTTGCTCCAACTAGAGCCATTTGCACTTACGTCTAAGTACCCAAAACAAATCACCCTTGGCGCAGGGGAACTTCCGTCGAAGTTCTTCTATGCTCGCGCCGGAGCACTCCACCCGTTCTGACTGGAACGCAGGCAACTTCTCCTGGAGTTCCAAACTAACTACCTCTTGGTGACGCCTCCCAGAATCACCTCTCAACCCAACACTCCCTGGCAAAGACATGTCGCTCGAGATCCCATAGCTATAAGCTGGCACACAAGTATCGATAGAACCGAACCTTATCATACCAATCTGCTGCTGAGAGACCCTTGGTTGTTCTTCTTGATGACCCTTAGTTTCAACCAGTTGTGTAGAAGTTCCCACAAACTCTACCTCACTGTTGACACTCTCATCCTCAGCCCAAGTAGTACTCTCAACCCGGTTGTTGAACTCATTCTCGTTGACTCTGACCCTCAACATGTGTAGAAGCCCCCATAAGCTCCACCTCACACTCAAGACCATCATTTTTCAACCCAGAATGCAGCTTCAACTCAGAATCATCTCTAGCCAGTCCGTACCCTGCAAATCATACAAGTTACCCACACCTGACTTCACGCCACGAAGTAACTCACAAGAACCCTTCACCACACGCAAAACTCCATCCCCTCCTTGGAATCGAAAACCCTTACGGTCTAACATCCCAAGAGATATAAGATTTCTCTTAAGTTGTGGAACATGCCTCACGCCTCTAAGATCCTTAACTCTCCCATCATGCATTCTAAACCTCACAGAGCCTACTCCAACCACCTCACACACCGTATTGTCACCCAAAGTAACACTACTCTTGCATAAGCTATAGGTCGAAAACATCTCCTTGTCAGAACACATATGTGAAGAACATCCACTATCTAGAACCCACTTATCTTCTAAGCGTTTCTCCTCATGGACAATTAGAGCTAAATCCTCCTCAGAATCGTAGTCAACCTTATTTTGTTTTGCAAAAGAAGCCGAACCATCCTTCTTAGGACATTCACTCTTCCAATGACCCGGTTCTTTACAATAATGGCAAAGATCACTACTTTTAGGGCCCTTCGACCTAGGTTTTCTCCTATCCCTACTCGAATCTCCCTTATTTTTCTAGCATTTGCTACCAAACCTGCAGAATAATCACGATCCTCTACCATATCACCAGTTGCTTTATGACGCAATTCCCTAGTGTAAAGTGCCGACTTTACCTCCTCTAGGGACACAGTGTCTTTTCCAACCACAAAAGACTCTACAAAATGTTCATAGCTACTTGACAATGAAACCAACAATATCAACGCAGCATCCTCATCCTCAATCTTAACATCTAAATTACGCAAGTCCAGTAAAATAGAATTCAAACGATCGAGATGATCTTTTAGGGACATACCTTCTCTCATGCGTAGGCCAAACAACCTTTGCTTCAATAGCAATTTGTTTGTGAGCGACTTTGTCATGTACAAGCTCTCCAGTTTCAACCACAAACCTGCAGCCGTGATTTCATCTGCAACCTCTGTGATGACATCGTCCGCCAAGCATAGCAAGATAGTGGAGTGTGCTCTTTCCTCCATAGATTCCAACTCAGCCTCAGTTAGACCAGTCAGATTTCCCTCTTTTGATGTCGTTGTGAAACCCTTAATCAATGGTTTCCAGATACCTTGTTGTTTCAATAAAGCTCTCATCTTTATCTGCCATAGCCCAAAACTATTCCTTCCCGTAAACTTGTCGATCTTTAAGGTTGTTGTTGCCATGTCCCAAAAGCGATTAACCCCGGTGTTAACCTGTAGCTCTGATACCACTTGTTATGCGGAAGCGTTTAATTAAACCAACAAGAATTCACAACAACCAAGCACACACACAAGAAAAACAAGAAAGCGAATAAAGACACACAAGATTTAACGAGGTTCACTATCAAGTGATAGCTACGTCCTCAAGGCAGGGAAAAAGATCGTTTCACTATGAACGAGACGATTACAAATACAATAGGCAAGATTCAATTGAATGGATTTCCAATTGAATCTCAAAGACTCTCTCTAATCTTCTCTATTGTGTTTTCTCTAATCTCTCTCTAGTATTTTGTGGTTAAAAGCCCTAAATATGACAAAACATATTTATATGAAGTCTAAGATACAAGCCCTAAGTCGTAAGATAAAAAAAAAACCCGAAAATTTCGCATCCCCCCGATAGGTGCGGGAGCACCATCATCTGGTGCGGGCGCACATGCCTCGAGTGCGGGAGCACCAAAGTGTTCTGCCTCAACTTGAAGAAATTCGTCGTAGCGAATGTGCGGGAGCACCACTACTTGGTGCGGGCGCACCTGACATGGTGCGGGCGCACCTTCATTTGGTGCGGGCGCACCACTCGTGCCGAGCCATTCTTCTCTCGCGGAAGCTGCTGCCTTCCTCATTCGGCAAGTCACAACTCACAAAATGTTTCTACTCGGCAATTTAAATTGAGTACCTATTCATTTTTAACGCTACATACAGTAACAATAACTATTATCATATGTTAGCTGCATGATAATTAACCTTCTCATGCACCACCCATCTTACTCGTTTATTATGCATCTCCTCATGCTTAGCAATTACCTGACCACTCTCCTTCAATCTTCCACCAATGCTTTTCGCATTCACCTGCATTTATTTACTATTATATTTAAATAAGAAAAATTGACAATAAAGGTCTGAACTTTGGGTGATAATTTTTAAAAGGCCTGAACACTTTATTATCCAGTGTAGGTCCCAACTTTAGGGGGTCTTAACTTTTAGCGGGCCTCGACGACTTAAAACTGAAGATTTTTTTAAAAAATCTCACCTAGTTCCTACATCCCTCCCTCAATTAACCCTTCTGATGTGACCCAAGTTTTACAAGTGATGACCTATTAAGCCAGTTTTAAGTCACTAAGGCCCGCTAAAAGTTAAGACCCCCTAAAGTCGGGACCTACTCAGGTTAATCAATAGTTCAGACCTTTTAAAAATTATCACCCAAAGTTTAGACCTCTATTGTCAATTTTTCCTATTTAAATATCATAGACAACTTAATTCAGCTTAAACAACTTTATTCACCTACCATGTACACTTCTCCATCAACAACCTCTTTCGAGTACCTCCTCCATTTTTTTCTTTGCCTACTCCCAGCTCCCTCATTTTAGAAACAAGCATATATCAACAATATATCAGTTACAATATAATTACAAGTATACATATACATTCAATTCTTATCTAATTGCAAAAAAGTTACCATACCATTTTGTCGTCTTCGATTTCATGGTTTTAATCTACCTCCCATTCGTCATCATCCAATTCTTCACTATACCCTGTTATTTTGTCCAATTCAATTACTCACATTATCAAAATATCATTATATATCCCAATTGTTCATCATAATTGAACTCACTAATTTACACAATATCTATAAATTACAACATCATAATGCTTCTCACAAATTCAACAATATCTCTATAAACTATAACTTCATACTTCTTCTCCTCAAATTAACAATGGCTCTGTTTGGCAATACTACCTGAAATGTAGCTGAAACTGATAAGGTAGCTGAAACTGATAAGGTACAACTGAAACTGATAAGGTGCTGAAACTGATAAGGTAGCTGATTTTCAAACGTTATATTTTTTACCTTGTCAAAATCAGTCATTTTAGGAACTGAAATTTTATTTTAGGTATTTCCCAAACACACCTAATTCATTTTAGCACCTAAAAGTTTTGAACTTATCATTTTAGGCACCTAAAATACCTCCCCAAACAGAGCCAATATCTACAAAATTTCATACTTACATATAACACTCACTTGGTTATGTTCCATTCTCGTGTACTAGTAGCATTTTAATTTTCGTTTCATACAATTAACTTATTCAAATTATTTTCAATTTCCATTACTTCAAATTTAGACCATCAATTACTACAGATAAATGTTAATTTAAACCAAACAACTTCAACTATAAGCAGTACATTATATCCCTGGACTTAACATGCCATTCTTCATCAACCGTTAACAATGAATTCCTGGATTTAACATGCACTTTTTCATCTTCTCTTCGCTTACCTCTCAACATTTACAAAAATTTCACATGCTTTTTTATATTTTTCACATTTTTACCTCGCACCATTTCGAATTAGATAAAATTGAATTGCACAGAGAATTCTGCCAGAATTTTTTTGCCCAACTTTCTCTCTCTCAGCTTCTCCTTCTACCACCTTCTCTAACCTTCCGTGTCAGCTTTCACTCCTCAACTTTTACCTTTCTCAATCACCCAGTTGGCAATTTTTTAATCTTCAACGGAAACAATATTTAGAGGTTACTTGCTCTTTTTCGTTTATTTGGAAATTACTTCACTGCCCCTGCTTTTTATTGTCGAAATTACATTGCTTGTATCTCTTAATTAGATGTTTATCATAGCTCCACAAATGACAGTGTATTCTGAGTTGTGACTTGTGTGTAAATGATCACATGAGACTGATGGGAGTCGCGGATTGACACTGTGTAGGATGAACTGCGTACTAGCAAGTAGCAAGAGGTTAAATAGATACTCCTTTCCTTCTTTTTAATTGGTACATTTTTTTTCAACAATTGTTTCTATTTAATTGCGTCATTATTTAAACTTTTTTTATTTGAAATACTTGGCCCACTAAAAGTAATTTTATTATACTATCTCCGTCCCAGAATACTCTTGACACTTATCAAGGCATGTGGTTTTAAATGATAAGTGTTGTTGTTTGGTTATCAATTGTTATTTTATTGAAAAGTACATGTGATAGGACTTATTAGTTAGTAAAAGTAGTATTATCTTATTTTAAGGAGAAAGAATATGGATCATGGTTAGATGTTGGTAGGTAACAAGAGTGATATTATTTTATTTGAAGAAGAGAGAGTGTGGGCCAATAGTAAAAGGTAGAATGATTAAAATAATAGTGGGTCATATCCCAAAATAAAAATGTAAAGAGTATTCTGGGACAGATAAAAAAAAAGTATAAAGAGTATTCCGGGACGGAGGCGGAGTACTTCTTTTTCTCTTTTTTCACCAAAAATTAGTATTTTTTCACTTTTTTCCATTATTTTACATTGAATGTATCAAATAGTATCCTTTAAAAAACTGAAAATTGACATTGCCTAAGCTCTTGTGTAATACACAATATAGCAATAACAAACCGAGGGAGTAGATATATAGGATTGCAGGGAAAAGGTAATCCAAGGACACCAGTAGTCTTGGCAATGGCCTCTATCTGCATGCACAAAGAATCTTGTTGTCATTGGTTATTCAATCCAAAGAGTCCCAATTGCAAGTATCATATCAAAATACGTATTATATATATTCATGTCAAAAATCAAAATGAAGGGAAAAAAGTTGGTTATATTGAAGAGCACGAGTGATATGTTAAGATGATCGAAGTATGTAAACTTCTGTTGTTAAGAGATGAAGAGTACGGGTAATACCGGAGTATATAATATTTGAAAAATCGATCATTGAACTTGCTTTTATAACCGTTTCCATTGCAATTTGGATATGATGCTTGTTTATATTATGAATATCCAGACCAAAAAGGTAAGGTTAGTTCAAAATCATGACATCTACTTTCGGATATATATATACATATAATTGATTGCGATTATCACTCATCAAATACATGAAGTGCTGGATGGAGAGAGCTCACGAATCATGATCCCTAGCATTATATACCTCAATATGAGTGCCATGATTTCTTATGTATTAATCAAAACAGAACACCAAATCGATAATAGACTAAATGAAAACAACTCAATAAGTAAACAACTAAGGACAAGTTAAATGACTACAAATATAGTAGGTTTTTTTTTAGCATCAACTTCATATAATTGTATGTAGTGTCTTTTAGGTTTTAAACTCATTATTACGACGAAGTTTAGAAACTTAGACATGCGTTCAAGGGTGATACCCTCCGTGGCCACCTCCTTCACCGCCTCCAGCACCACCACCATATCCACCTGCATGAGAACCACCTGCATAGGCACCACCACCACCTGAGCCACCTCCTCCACCTATACCATATGCATGTCCCCCTTCCGCTTCTGCACCACCTGCTCCTCCTCCACTACCATATCCGCCACCTGCAGCTTCACCACCAGCACCATAAGCACCAGCTCCTCCACCTCCACTTCCACCACCACCACCACCACCATATGCACCAGCACCACCGGCATGAGCTCCTCCATGGCCACCACCTTCACCACCTCCATAGCCTCCAACATGTCCTCCCCCACCATATGCACCTCCTCCACCACTTCCACTGCCGCCACCACCACCATATGCACCACCAGAACCACCTGCATAAGCTCCTCCATGGCCACCACCTTCACCACCTCCATAGCCTCCGGCATGTTCTCCAGCACCATATGCACCTCCTCCACCACTTCCACTACCACCACCACCACCATATGCACCACTACCACCACCTGTATATGCTCCTCCATGACCACCGCCTTCACCTCCTCCATAGCCACCAGCGTGCTCTCCCCCAGCACCATATGCACCTGCACCACCGCCACCAGATCCACCACCGCCGCCGCCACCATAGGCACCACCACTTGGAACATATCCACCTCCATGACCACCACCACCACCACCACCTTCACCTCCTCCATAGCCACCCGTATGCTCTACCCCTCCATATGCACCACCTCCACCACTTCCACCACCGCCACCACCGGCATAAGAATCACCACCATACGCTCCGGCTCCACCATAGCCTCCACCTTCACCACCCCCATAACCACCAGCATGTACCCCTCCTTCACTATATGCACCACCACCACCGCTACCACCACCACCTCCTCCAGCATATCCTCCAGATGCTACACCCCCTCCTTCACCACCTCCACCACCATATCCACTAGCATGCCCTCCACCTGAACCATAAACGCCTGCACCACCACCACCACTGCCTCCGCCACCACCACCAGCATATGCACCTCCTATATGTTCATAAGTGAGCAGGGACCTAGCAGCAGAGGAAATGCCTAACCCCAATAATAAGAAAAAAACAGCACAAGAGATTTTATGGGTAGCCATGGGAATATTTTTGAATACAGAAACTATATGAGTACAAATGATAGGAAATATGGGTATTTATAGGGATTGGTTGTGGGAAGAGAGGGCGGTGCGTGTTACTCGCACTAGGAGTGGTTAGGAAACTTAGAAAATAGAAGCTTATTGTCCCCACTGTTTGGACCAATTTATTTTACCAAGGATGTGGAGTAGTAGTTTTAGTGCACTTTTGTGCTGTCTTCAACATTAAATTCTGAATGCCTACATCTATTCTCTGTATTACTTGGTCCTTATAAGGATATACAAGTATTTCTGGTTTAGAGTTCATAGTCTTCATACAATATGCACATTCAAATAGTACAAGAAGTCTGTTTTGTCCACCTAAAAAAGTGTAAGTTTTGCGCGGTAAAATATAGTTTGGTTAATAAACTGTTGGTTGAACTAAAATAATTGAATTTTGAACTAAATTAAACTGAATTGGGGGTAATTACAACTGAAATCAACTCAAAAATAATGAATTAAAATTGAAATAAATTGTAAATGAAAAAGTAAAATCGAACTTCAACTTAACTGAAAATAACTGTGAAAAACTGAAAGTTGATCGATCAACTGAACTAAATTGAATTGAATATATAACCGAACTAACTGAACTGATTCACACTAAAATTGAACTGAAATAAACCAATTTAAACTGAAATTGTTTCAAACTAATTTTTAACTGTACCTGAACTGAATCCACATATTACCCAAATTCATGATAGTACTCCAATTTACATAAAAAATTTATCACGATATTTTTTTTATTAGTACTTGAATTTATGACATATAAATTCATTTCTTGATAATTTTCAACTATGTCAAGTTCAATGCTTTAATACTTCAAATTCAATTTAAATTTTAGTCAATTTAATACTCCAAACTATGTCGAGTGATTATAGCATAAGATGTAACTTTTTTCGCATTGTATATTGCAAACAGTACTTTGTGTTAATACATATAATCTCAGGCAAGGAAAATATACATAATTAGCTAACCATCTAAAACGGAAAGTTAAATCTCTGTGTCCAAAGATTACAAGTTATATGCAAAATATTCATTCAGCCGCCTTTTGATCAAGTCTTCAATATTTGTATTTATGATGCTCATCAAACATCACCTACAATCACAAATATCAAAAGAACTGGAAGGATAATTTTATGAAAGTGAACTTGAGCTTATAGTTATAGTCTACAGATACCAAATACGAAGTACTTGCTAATGCTAACATCAGCATGGTTACAGCACACACACAACAATCTAAACAATCAACGTCTTCCCTTTTTTACTGACTCAATGTCCTCTACAGACTACAATGGTCAAGTCCAAACATGTGATGGTTCCACGAGAGGAAAAACTATTTCAGGAATCAAATAAAAATTGCATCAATCAATATGGTATGATGTCGTCTCACATTGTGATTGTGCAAATTTAGAACATACTGATCAATTATTGCTAAGATGCAATCTAAATTGCATCACTAGAAAATTAATTTGCTCATCATCCTCAACAACTAAATTAGTTCATCCAAGACATAGGTCAATTAAGAGAAAAAATGTTTTGAGGAAAAATGCAGAAAAAGAGAACACAATCATCAAACTTATACTCCTACACTTTTGATCGACGCTTTTCGGCAGTAATTGAACGAGTTATTCTCCACTCAACTCTTCTTTACCAACTTTTGTAAAAAAATTTGCCATTAATAGAGATGAGCAAGTTTGCCATGAGGAAGGTGATTCTACGTGTCAAGTTTGTCGCAAGATAATGATGTGGCAGAAGGTATGAATCGTCGATGCCGGAGATAAGCAAGAAGCAGTAATAAATTTTTAAGACATGAATTTCCAAAGTTTAAAATATGAAATAACAAATTTTAAAACCTAAAATACCAAATTTTACAACATAAAATTTAACCTATATAAAATCGAGCTTTAGAAATTTTGATAAAGCGTTCATTAAATTTGGTAAAAACCCCGTTAAATTTATGCAATCATCATAGTGAATATCATAAAGTATGTTACTAATGTTTTGGTACCCTTGGCTCGTTGCTACACAAATATCTTATCTTAGACATTAATCACTTCCTGAAAATACTCTGAATACATTACACAAAAAATAACAGAAACATATTTGCAAATGTCACCAAAGTCAGCGTGCGCAGAATGTGCTGCCGCCTCAGGTTCGGTCCCCATGTGGAATTCTAGTAGTGATAATTTAAAGTAAAATAGGTGCTAGCCAACCAAGCAATATGTAGCAGCAGTTTCTAGTTTCTACACTTTCGAAGTCACATAACAAATTAACCAAACATGATATCGTATGATTCTTTCTCTCTTCTAAGTCATTAAGTCAACCAAATCCTCCATATATTCCTATTAAAACAACCAAGAGAGGCCAGTATTGAAGCAGAACAATTGACACCTCACTAGCCATGAAAAACTTGGAGAATTTCTCTGAACATAAAGGAATGTACTCCCTTTATTTCACTTACAGGATGTGCTTCGTATTCACCACATACTTCATTTATAGTTTGTAATAATTTTTACATATGATTAAATATAGTCACATGAAATCGTATTAGACTTGTCTCAATATATATAATTTTTGCAAATTTATAAATAAAAGTATTAATGATCAAAATGTTAAATTGATAAACATCGTAACAAACTAAATGAAATGGAGGAAGTAGGTAAGAATATCATTATTCAAGATTCCAAGAACTTTCATTAATATTTCATTCTATGTAAGTTACATGAATGCAATGAACAACCTCCATAAATATCGGCCTTCTCTCATGTCAAGTCAACCTGTCACAGAGGCATCCAAAATACCGTGCTCTCTACTTCTCATTCCATCCTAACATGTTACAAAGAAAACCTATTACAGAGACAACTTGGAAATAGATGACATATGAATCTTTTTCTCATATCAAAGAAATCATACTAAAAGTCATCTTTGATAGCTTAATATGATCCTTTAATAACACATTTTAGTAACATGGATCTAAATAAGCATATTTAACTAAAAAATAAAATTCTAACATTTATAGAAAAGCATGACTAGAATTGAAAATCACCATGACTTCAATTCGTGAAAACACAAAAGCTCAACTTGTGGAAATACAACAAATTCCCGTCTCAAATTCTTAACACTTCAACATGATATAGACAATTCGATGCTTCATTTTAGACCAAAATCAAGAAAAAAGATATTTCTATATTTATAAAGTGAACACATACTCACATTCGACACAAGTACCACGAATCATATAGATATAGAGCATTTACTATAAATATAGTATAAAACACGCCCCCACACCCCCTTCTCCCAAAAAACAAAACATAAAGTCAAAGTTTTTCTCCTACAGGCTACAGGTGGTAAGATTGCACTTCTTATCTTCTGATCATTACCATTACAAAGCGCTACTAACTACACACTAGCATCTCTAGTGGGATATCACATGCTACAGACTAGCTTCCTTCTACTCCATATACTAATGGTGGGGGACCCACCCATATTGCTTTTCCCGCTAGTGCTTTCATCTCTTTTCCTTCTGCATGTTGAAGAAGCAAATGAAAACCTAAGTGCTTTCACACCTCTGAACAAGTTGCTAGCATTGAGGTGTTTTAGTTTGATTTTGATCATGGAACACTTATGAAGATACCGTCGCCTGTTAGCTGTGGTTTGAGTATGTCATCTCAATCTCGTATTAAGTTGGAAATATATTCCTTATTTACGACAAAAATCACTATACAAGACTTTTTGCTTCTCATTTGTTTCACTTTTGCTCTCAAAAACACAAGTTTGCATTTAGTTTCAGTTTCCACATCTAAAAATCTAGACATATTCATCTACTTATGCTAATGACGCTCAAGTTGGAGCCATGATAAACCCAAAACCATGCGTCACGAAGTTCTGCAAATTCCAACCACCAGATCGAGCCCCACACTATCTAATATATACCAGTCCATTTATTTTAAGTTATATTACTTGGACCTCAAGTATTTGTATCGGATTCTATACGCTACCAAAACAAAGGAGATGACGCAGTCGGAAAATTCAGAGAAAAGTAAGCGCTAATCTCGATCAAGAACAAACAAATTTACAAGCGATAAATCTGTAGAAATTCGGAATCCACCAGAAAAAGAGTAGAAACTCTGACATATTATTAAAGATTAAAAACTGCTTCCCTATAATGACCTAATAATGTTTAAATACTTAACACAAAACCCTAATACGAAAGAGATAATAAAATTCGAAAAATAATTAAAATGCTGTTTTTGGGTCCTAAACGAACTCGGATGGCTTAAAAAGCCTATAGGTCACGACATAGCCGTGGGTTTGACTTGTTGGCCCGTTCCGCTTCCAGAAAGGTATTACAATAAGCAATCGGACTCCATCGGCCCGATTAGTATAAATCAATTCAGGCTATTTCGACGAACTTCATCATCGAACTTATCCGCTAACCTTCCTACGTCAGGAGACTTCATGTAACAACAAAATTAGAACTTTATTTTGACATGAGTAGGTGAGTTTGAGTAACATAGATTTAAAAGGGTGCATTTTTTTCACCTTTAAAAAAGTATAAGAGTGAATTAAAACTAAGCTAATGATCAAGTCCAATCATGTAGTTTATGATGAAATCAAGTCAGATATGATCTAATAAGTTAAATTTAAATAGACACATATAAAGCTTACTAGGTTCTCACCATAAACATAATAGTGCCTTAACCATGTGAGATACAACCATAATTAATCTCGTAAACCCGGGATTATCGAGTGACACTCCCAGAATGTATTCCTCCCTACAATTAAGATGGCAACATGTTCCTAAAAATTACACTCATCTGCCGAGACGTAGTATCTTCATATGATCTATCTTCAGGTATGAGGTAACCAATTTTTTATACACCACTCGGGGAAAAGCCTAGATAAGGCCCTATTGTTATATCCACTAAATATAATTCTCCACAAAGTCCGCCACTAAGTTGTTGCACAATATCCTCTCATTATATGCGATTAATGGACATTGTTTGGTATAAGATAAATCAGACTCCACTGACAACTATATTATACATACATAATAATCAGCATTTCTTTCAAATTTGTTTTTTCGGTTTTTGATCACATTCCATCTGTGTTAATGTAAAAAAATGAAGTATCATGGCAATTTTTCATAATTTAATACAGTGAAACATCTACATAGACCACTAAGGGAAGTGGAGGCAGCAGACTATCAAATTTTTAAGTTAAAATGAGATGATGGAGATCAAATGCTTCCCTCATTTTCCCCTTCAATAATCTGACGTTCTTTTTTTTTTTTTTTCTGGTAATGCAGATTAACATCAACATTTGAAAGGACTAACAACATTTTTTATGCTAATCTAATATAATTCGCACGATGCCTTATCAGAATCATGATGCCCTCATTTCTATAAGATTGCTTTTCTAATTAAGATTATAAGTTAGATGCCTTTAATGCAGTTCTTGTTGTACACTAATGTTAAATATGTGCCTCGGCTGCGCCCATAACAAGGAGAGAGAATATATTTCACAAGATAAAAAATATTTCACCTTAAAACCATTTGGTTAGTGATGGCGGTGGGGCGGGTCAACTAGGATAGCCTCCCCATCTCCGCCCAACTGGGACGGGAAGTGGTGTAGGTTTGGCGGAGACATGGTAGGAATGGAGATGAAAATCATACCCACAATGGGTGGTGGAACGGGTGTGGATCTTATACCCTACCCGCCCCATTCCTCGTATGCCCAGTCCCATCTCCATCCCCACCAGCCACACCCATCCCCGCTTCTCAATTATCTCATATCTTATTCTCTTTTCAAACATATATTATATATTAGAATATTTATTATTATTAAAATCCAATTTATATACTTATATTATTCATATTTCTATTTTACAACTGTATTAATGGCGATTGTTCAGGATTATTGGGTGTATTATTGCGGTTATGAAGTGGGTACGACGTGACTATAAAGTGTGCGCGGATACCAATGCGGGTGGTGGGGCAAAGATGAATTTAAATATATGTACTCGTTGTGGTGGGATGGGTCTGGAATATTCCCCCCACAATGGGTCACTACTACAAAAAAAGGGCAAAGATAACTATTAAATAAGGTTTTACATAACAGTTTTGAGGTGTTATCCAAGTCAATGTAATGTAAAGTAAACATAACACCTGACAAAAGTGTTTTCCAGAGAAACATAACAGTCATTTATAATACATGTTATACGGCTAGATAACACATTTTGTAAATAAGCGTTATGTTTGCTATTTATATGACAAATTGAAAAAAGGAAAATTTAACACTTATGTTAAATAAATGTTATGTTTTTCTATAATATATATATAACATATATTATTAATAACTGTTATCTATGATATTTTTTAATAAAAAAATAATCAAATTATCATTTCACGCATATATTGGCAGACGCATCACAACAATGTCAATAACCAAACATTCAAATACAACCATTTGAATTCATTATTTTGTCAACTGGGGAAAACTTAAGGGATAAAAGAAGAGAAATTTTAGAAAATTAGATATAAAAAAGCTTCATTTAAGAATCTGACAGCAGAACAATTTATTTTTGACTAACTAACAAAAAATTTAGTTCCCGCCCCAAATGTCACGACTAAAGATATTACAAATCACCGGAGTTAAGATGATGATGAACATGAAATAACCAAAGATCGACATATTGCACTATCATCATATAATGCAGCATATACTAAATATCGAAATCTGATGTCTCCTCCTCTTTAGGAGATGCATTATGCCTGCTAAGCTTTGACTTTGTCCATGGATCGAATGATGCACTTTGTGGCGGCTGAGGAGTTGGAGGTTTTGACTGCCTAAACTCATTTTCTCTGTCAATAAACCTGTTCAGAATAACATACACGGAACCAATGTTATATACACACTCCTACAATGAGAGGAATGAAAAATCATAGTAACTTAAACATCAGTAAAAAGCATCATATAGCTACCCTACAGCCCATATCAGGTAATACATACGTCGGTAAGACCATAAGATCACATGAGAAACACTGCAGAAGTTAGAGCAAAAGAACTGGTGAATCTCACGACACACAAGAGACTGATTTCAAAATCAACTTAGTATTAAGTCAAACAATTTGCAAAACCCTGCAAAGGCAAAAGATGATGTAGAACGAATTACCAGTTATAAAGAACCAACTTACTGAATAACAGTTGGAAAGCACTAGAGTATTTTTAAAAAAAAAAATCAAAAGGGAAAAGTAAAGTACAAGTCTTACTCGATAGGCCATTGGGGCAACATCACCAACTCGAATACGTGTCCTCAGCAATCTTGTGTAAACACCAGCTCGGTCTCTGCAAGATAATTCAAATATTACCCAACAATACAATAACAAACCTGTTTCTTTAGGTTCTATCCAACAGCCAGTAAACCAGAAATTTACGCAGGCCAGATTTGAGATTCACTTGTATTGATATGCCAAGTCGGTAAAAAGCTTGTGGATAACATCATCACCCCTCACAAAGCAGCAACACGTCTAGCGGCACAAAGTGAGCCTTGAAGCAGGATATCAAGATAATCCAGTCATCGAATATCCAGTAGATAAATCTGAATCAGTTGTAACACTATGTCATTACTAGACTTTAAAGAGTTTCAAATATGATCCTCCGGTCCATTAGCAATCTATAGCACACCAGTTAGATAACTGAGAGTTCTGTAAGCATATCATTGCCAACTATCGACATAACAATAACACATAGAATAGCTTCAACAAAATATAACAACTATTAACTAGATGATGACAAAGTAATGAACATCTACATATATGTGTGCATGGTGTTGCAAGGACCATCAATTAATATAGTGAAGCAACAAGAAACATGAATGATTAGCCATTCTCCATAGTAGATCCGATAGCATGGTGATGATAAAGGCTACTGCAAGACTGTAATATTAAAGAGCATTGTCAATCGCAAATCAGGAGATAATAATGGATCATGAAAATCCAAATTCCAGCAGTACATACAGGAATTAAGACAAATCTCAAGCCTCCCACATTAATTCGACGCCCCAGCAGCCTACCCATATTTAGGTCTGCTTTAGTAGCTCCTACCCAGGGTGTCTTCCTGTCGTCTAACTTTATTTGTGATTCACTTGGGGCGGTGCATGCTTTACAGCAAATGGGAACCATGTTCGAATTCATTATATTCTATGATTTCACTATGTTCTGCCCACCTAGCAAGCAAATGGAAATAGATAATAATCTAGAAAAGGATAAGGAAACTGTGTAAACAACATAAAAAGTATCTTAAGAAACAGCAGCGATTAGTGAAGAAGTATATATAAGCTTCTAAATCATGAGAGTTCATCTTGGTCATTGACAATTGAACAAGTATGGTGACGGAAGAAAATTGAGTTATAGGATAGGTAACATGTACTGCACCCCACAGAACAAGCTTACAACTCATAAAATCACCCTCCCCCAAAGGCCCAACCCACCCAAAAAAACACCTAAAAGAAGGCGAACAGCCGCAGCATGAACCTAGACTTCACATTATGGAAACTCATAATAATCCCAAGATAGTGTCACATTATTAGGTTGGATAGATTTCTAAATCCATGATCCTACTCAAGTAAGTGGAAGCTACATTACTAAACTCATAATCTACCCTCAAGTATTCATGTTTGATAATATACATCCTGACATAGATATGAATAGAAAGTTACAACTTTAGACTAAATAATGAGTAATATTTGTCATGAAAAAAAAAGCTAAATCCCATATTTGGACACGTTCGCATATTGAACATTACGAATGCCAGCCTCGCTATTTATGCCCCAATAGGCAAATATCAATGAACCAACTACTAACAAAGTATAAGGAATAAAAAAAATTTAATCCACATAACGCAGATGCATCCTAAAACTCATTTCAAAAATTAAAAAAGTTATTGATTATGAATAAATTTGAAAAATCAAAAATGTCAAAGTGAACTAACATTTGAGGCTTATATACTTACATATTTGCCCAATTGAACCATATTTTCAGCTAATCTTCGAATTTCTCAATTGCTTAAATGCATGAAAAATCAAATCGAAAACACATCAGACAAAATAAAAACCTTAACAATAGAATAGAAGAGAAGATCGCTCTAGTCTAATGTCGACTGTTGGAACACAAGGTGACACTCAAGAATGGGGGGTTGAATTGAGTAATGAAATCTAATCGATTTTCGCAAAATCTCTGTTATGGCACTGTGCCTGACATTGTGCCGAACACTCGTAAATCGCTGATTTGAGTTTTTGCGAAAACTAAAACTAAAAGTATGTGAAATTTGATACGCAAACACTAGATATAACGTGGTTCAATCTCACCTCTGAGATCTACGTCCACGCGAAACAAAACTCTTTATTTCTTTGAATCCTAAAATATCAACCTCTTGATACTATAAGACTTCCTCACTACTAACCCTAGTAGCGCTAACCAACCCTTAACTCTAAGAGTTGACACTCTCTATAATAGTAAAATTACAGAAAGAAAAGACCCTCAAAAGTATGCTTCTCAATCAAGCAATTAGAGGACAATTACAACCGTATAATTGTTACTTGAAACTGACTCGAACAGTGCTATGCTCAGTGCCTTAGGAAATTGTTTTCAGCTCTTAATATTTCTGATTTTTCTCTCTGAAAACGTGAGATATAAAAGTTAATTATGAAACCCTTTTATGGCTTGGATGAAAATCCTTCAAAATATATTTCTCTTTTATTCCTTAATTTAAGGGATAAAACTTTCCTTCTTAGAAAAAAAAAACTTTTTTTTCAACTTTATCTTTAATTCTAAAAAGATAAGTTTTCCTTAAATCAATGTTTATCTTATATTTTGAATAACCAGTAGATTTATTTTTTATCTCAAATTCTTTTATTATCTAAAAAGCATTTTCCGAAAATCTTATTTTAGAAAACTGTTTTACACGTTTTAACAAAAACACGTTTTCTTTAAAAATTCTTTTATGAAACGTTTTTTTCAAAACTTTATCATTTTTAACAACCTTGTTTTTCGAATATTAATTTCCTTTTATATAGACATATAATATTAATATAATTATTTATCTCCTTAACTCTGAGAAAAAAATAATTACACTAATTTTATATTTCTATATTCAGCACATAGCATATCACTTAGTTCAAGTGCATTACATTTTTACATAAGGTAACTATACTTAGGAATATAAACTTGGACTTCAATCTTGATTCTTCACTTCTTCAAAGTCTTCATTTGTTTATTCCTTTCTCAATTATCTGTTGCAAACTTTCATGCTATAACATATTATATTAATTTTCATCATCAAAACATAACATGTATATGCACAACATCGTCAAACCAGCAATCGCAGCAACAGCCACAATAACAACAACATCTGATTAAACCGACAACTTTCGTTTTCATCGGTGAAGCAGCCATTTGTTCCACCGCCTGACGACTAACACCGATTCTCTGACAATCGTCCTCCTCCTAACTGCTTCTCTCGATGTAGGTGAGAAGGACAATGAAGCTGCTATTGACTTATTGTCTTTATGTTTGGGGCGCTGTAACCCTAAGAAATAACTGTCATTCAAGCTAAGTGAAGGATTGACGAGAAAATGAATAGTTAGTAGTGTAGTTCTGATTGATTCCTATCCCAAAGGTTCAAATTTCTTACTCACCTATTGCATGTACTTTCTTTTAAATGCATCAATGTGCCTAAGAGAACAAGAATGCAGCAAGTTTGACAAAATAAATGATTAAAAAGGCAATGAAAAAAGTAAGGAGATTCCACCAAATGCCTACCATCTATGTGTTACAAAAAAATAATACAATGGTCCATAAGGTTCTGAATGTGAGATAGAAACTAACCGCTTGTATGATACTCCTAATAGGCTTCTCCTACAACCATGCAGCTGTCTGCCACATATTAGAGAAAATTATACAATTAGATATAAGGCTCAAGACCCCAGTTCATTAAAAATCTAGGGGGAAACATCAATATCACACGATCAAAACAAATAACCTGATATTCTTCATCAAGAACAGCGAGTAAGAACCGACCAAAAAGACCACTTTGCAATCCATCATATTCAGTGTGACTAGGGTGCAATCTGTTGAAATAAAGCTCATGTAGCCTAAGGGTTATAGTTAATGCTTTCTTTCTTTTTTCACCAGATTCCTAGAAAAGATAACCATAAAGTAATAATGATTAATTACTAAAAATTACTCCATCAAAGATATTAATTAAAGGGGTCAAGAAACATAAGCAAAGTTATTTACTTTTCTAGACCCTTGCCTGCTACATAGTCTTGATCAAAGTAAGCAAACTTCATGTGGTAAACGTAAGCAAAACACTAGCAATATTGAATCTAGGCTATCACCAGCGTGAAGAAAAGTAACTCTGAAAAAAATAAGTGATCAATTAGCTAAGTAGAAATTCGTAGATTCGGTAGTAACTGAGTCCTATCACCCTGTGTAAATCGTCCTTGGTGACCAATTAAGAGAGATAAGCTAATTATAAAAGTATAAAACAAAAAATAAGGTGAGCTATCTTGTATTGGACATCATTAGAACGACCTACTTAACAATATTCACACATTTTTTGCACATAAAATTTAAAAATAAAAGATAGTGTACACTAATTTAATAACTGCAGTTCTCTAAAATAACTTAACAAATCCAAATTAAACAGCGACACGTACCTAAGAAATGACCAATTTAAAGAATCTGACTTATTGAACAATGAGAAATTAATTGGCCAAATTAAGGGAATTCATAAATTAAAGGGGAATCTAACCAATTCTCACAATTAGTTCATATGACATCAAAGAAGAGTCCAAACTATCAATTCTTTCTCCGACAGTATAGTATGTAGCAAAATCAATTGAGTATAATCTAGGGAAAGTTTAACAAATCAATAATATAAATTAACAATCTAATACAATAGTAAAATAAGTAAGAACAATTAGATTATGCATATAAAAGAACATTAAATCAGTTTTATTAGGGAGTAGGCAAACAAGCAAGTACCAACAGTAGAACCTTGGAGTAGGCTAGGGATAATTGCGAATTCAAACACCGTCGGAGTAGGCGAGGTGATGATGACGAATTCAGCCACCTTCGTATTTAACGACCTCTAGTGAAAACTACATTCCGGCCGGTGTCGATCTAAATGCCAGTGTGGTCGATGGTAGCGCGACATGAGAGAGCCGCTAAGTATTGGGCAAGAAAACTGATTAAGTAAGTGTTGTGAGTTTTAAATTTTTTTACGGGGTTGGAATATAGGCTGAAGATGAAAATGGGTCGTGAGTTCCTAAATCCAGCAGTTAAATCTCCTTTTTAGTAATATAGCAAAAGAAAAAGAAATTCCGTAACAAAAAAAACTGATATGTTAAATTTGAGATAAATAACAGTTGCTATAAGCAAGTGTGAACTCCCCTTAAAAAAAAGCCATTGTTAACTCCAATACAAAACATAACACTTTTGACTCAACCTGTTATCTTTAATGTTTCTATTTTGTCATTTTGTTAGTCTAAGACGTTCTCATTATGATGCGAGGTTAGCCGCAATATTGTGACACATGGGGCTCATTATCCCCTGAGACATCTCGAGCGAGGTCCAAAATGCCCTTCGAGATAGATGGGCTCATTATCCCCTGAGCCATCTGGAGCGCGGTCCAAAGTGCCCCTCGAGGTACATGGGGCTCACCAGACCCTAAACACCTCGAGCGAGGTTCAAGATGCCCATCGAGATACATGGGGCTCATTATCCTCTGAGACATCTCGAGCGATGTCCAAAATGCCCTTCGAGATACATAGGGCTCATTATCCCCTGAGACATCTCTAGCGCGATCTCTAGAGCGATGTCCAGTTCAGCTTACGAATATATAATATACAACCCTCAACCTCATGAAAGAGTAGTTCTGCCTAACACTTAATGTGAAGGAAAGTCCCACATTAAGAGTTATGCATGGGGATAATTGGATGAAGGAGGTCACACAAGCGGATTGCTCGAAGTTTACTCAGTTTTAATCAGCCCGTCAAATATTGGTTGTCCATCAATAATAAACTACCAGGATCTCATGCTCGAGCCACTTAATTCTCTCGTCTGCTCTTGTCCATCAATAAGGAACTACCGGGCTCTCATGCATGCTCGAGCCACTCACTTCTCTCGTCTGCTCCTTCTGGAGCCACTCACTCCTCTCTCGTGCTCGAGCCACTCTCTCCCATTCGATCCCACCGGGTTCGCATTACACTTTGAAATTCCTCCAGCAATGAAGAATGAACTTTACTCGAGGGTAATCCACAATTTGATGCAAATCGATGATAACAAGGAGTGATACCAAGAGGGCGCACCTCGAAGATAGCCTCGCATTCAGCCTTCACATGCACTAAGCTGCATGTTATGTAGAATAATGGGTCTACATGGAGAAAAAGTCAACTTAATCAATGTCGACACTTTACTTTGTGTGCAATACATTACTCTCGTAACATAAAAAGTAATTATTTTGACTTTAAAGCCCAACATTTTATTACTCCTCGACTATTACAAAGATGCATCTCCTGCTCGAAATCATGTGGTTCAGCTCTTCCATGAACACCAAGGAGGCATGAGTCTAGTTATTGCAGCTCCTCGAACCCACGCTTGCCTCTAGCCAGATTATGATCGATAGAGCCTTGGCTCGGCATATGAAACGGCAGTCCCTCGAAGCAAAGTATACTCCTTACTCGAGCCATGGACCTTAATACCACGAGCTGAGGGCCTCCTTGTTTCAGTGCATATATCAGCTTATCGGGATAACTATATCTCGAACAAAATTTTGTTCTAATAAGTCCATCAAACTGCTGGAAGTGTGGCATGCATCCTCCTTGAACGAATGACTTTGGCACGGCGACGACGCATGTCCCTCGACCCAAACCGTTTCAAAGGAGTGAGTACCAACTCTATTGCAGCTCCTCGAGCACACAGTCACTAAGTCTTACTCGAGCTCACTTGGTTTGTGCTTGCCGCATCACTCTCATACTCGACGTCGCGATCTCCGCTCGACCTGCCATCATTATACAACTCTTGTTCGTTTTCTATTAAGACCAACTCTTCATCACTCGTCGAAGTATCGTAAAGGTGCATCTCCTGCTTGACATCATATGGCCAAGTTCGAAGTTGAAGGAGTTGGCGCCGACTCGACTACGGCTCTTGCTCGAGGTCATGTTGGTCAGTCTCCCCTCGACATCACCCCCATCACTCAAGCATTTTGAGTCTCTTAGCACGACCGCATAATTGCCTTTCTCGAGATTATTTTGTCAAAGAAGGTATGCTAGTGCCTCGAAGTGTTAAAATGAGTATAAGAAAAAGCTTTTCAGGTCATTCTCGAAGAGGTTGTCATGGGAAATATTTTTAAAGCAAGCATGAAGACTTCGACTTGTTTGAAAAATGACGCCTAAAAAATGTGCTTATTGCACAGCTCGAGCAGCTTTCGTACAAACTCACGTAAACTAATGCATGGAATACAAGTCAAAAATTAATACTTGGTTGTTATTAGGCACGTGGATTTCAAAAGCCACCAAAGTGAATTACAAAATACAACTTACCAGCACATATATTGGTGATTGGCACCTGGCCCACTTGTGTATACATATAAATTGTATACTTGGTCTACAAGGATGAAAGTTATTTTCGGGAATAATAATCTACAAGATTCCGATCAACCCACGATCTACAAAGGATCTTCTAGCGCATATTGAGCGTAGGGCTAATATTTTGGCCCAAAATATGGCGAGCCCAATAACATATTACTTGGCAAAAATACCCTCACCGGGAACTGAGCCTCACATATTAGTCCATAGCACTGCTAGACCCATAATCACTGAAGGGACGAGAATACCTCTACTGGGAGTACAAATTATTTGCTGACTTGAGTGTCGTAGGGGTGTTCCATGCATTAGTTTACTAGGCAAAAATACCCTCACCGGGAACTTGAGCGTCGGAGGAGCGTCGGAGGGGTATCCCCATAACTCAAGTATATAATCTCCACCACTTGAGAACTTCTCTCACTACTTTCTCCCTCCACAAATTTATTTGTTGACTTGAGCGTCGGAGGGGCGTTCCCGGGGCACCCCCAAGGGTAGGTTTCGTTATTTTGCAGGATTAAAGTCGACCAAATGAGGCTTGCTCGAAATAATGGACGGGGGCATAGCTCGAGACGACTCCATAAAATATCATGTCCTAATTTTTTACCCGAAATAGGTTGGCGCCGTCTTTGGGGATAATGGACTAAAAGTCATGGCCATCACTCGAAGAAACCGGTGGCGACAGAGATCCCCAGTTCCATCCCGTCGCTCGAGGAACCCATCCCTCAAAGTGGCCGATGAGACGGCGGGGGACCCCCGGCGAGCTCCCGTCCTCTCCTCTCGCTATTAGCATATCCTCAAAGAGGTCCACCCTCGAGAGGCAACCAGTGCCATCAACCCCGGGAACTTCGTCAGAGGACGGTTCTGCCCCAGATGGAGGCTCCTTGATATGAGCAAACTAACCCCAATCCGGTCACTCAGCAGGACCTCCAGCAGTTAGCGGATTGCCTCAGTGACAACCTCGAGCGTAGGGGCCTTGATATTTAACTTCCAAGCAGGAGGAGAAGGCACCTCGAACAGGCCGCCCATTCCCTCTGTCCCTCAATTGGTCTTGGGACAACCTCGACCAGGTCACCTCGAACCACCACCTCATATCATAACCCTAGTCCCCCCTAACTCACCACGGGCTCCTTAAAGGTCAGCTCGAGCTCCTCCTAGTAAATGAGACGCAAGACACGTGATCAATGAATGCTACCTAAACAAGAAACGAGCACAATCAAAAGCAGGAGAGACCCCCCAATCCCTAACCGGGAACGAAGAGAACCTCGACAGCAGAGAAGAGATCGTAGGGAAGACGAGCAGACGCCTGGCAGCTCTGAACCCAGCCACGAGTCCGAGGCCCAAATAGGCAACCTGGATTTCATCACTTCTTTCAGCGAAAACATCATGCGGACTCCCAACCCGCGAAAAGTCAAAGTCCCACCAATCGAACACTATGGTGGGACCACCGATCCTATCGATCACCTAGCGGCCTTCAAGACATAAATGAGTGTGTAGACAGGCAGCGAGGCTGCATGGTGTAAGTTCATCCCTACCACCTTGAAGAAATTTCTCTCACTTGGTTTACGAAGTTTCCCCCTGGAAGCATCTTGAACTTCGCGGCTCTTGAAAGGGTCTTCAAGCAAAACTTCATAGATGGTCGAAGGCACCGCAAGACGAGTATCCATCTCATGTCCATTAGGCAACGAAGAGAAGAAGACTTGGCATATTATATCAAGAAATTCAATGAAGAATCCCTGAAGGTCTCCGACCTCCAGACAGTGTCGCATTCAACGCACTCATGTCCAGGTTATACCCCTTGAGTAGGTTCAAGTTGAAGCTCGCAAATAGCGAGGCCTCGACATTCTCGGAAGCCATGAACCTTGCTCAAAAGTTCATCCAAGCTTCGGATATCTGTAAGACGCATGAGGAACCCAGTTCCAACAAAAGGAAACACAATTACACTCTTGGAGCGGACACCCCAAGGGATGTCCCTCGAAAAGAAAGAGAGAAGAAGCCCCAGATGAAGGACAACAGAAATGATCCCCGATACAACCTAAACAGGAGAGTGATTTACCTTAACATCAAGGAGAAGTACACCCAACCAAAGCCTAATCCCATCAGGACCTCTGTCAACAAGAGGGACAAAAGGCTTTGGTGCGAGTATCACCACGATTGTGGTCACTCGACTCGTGACTGTTGGGAGCTAAGAGAGCGCTAGATAAGCTAGCCGATGAAGAGAAGTTGAACCTATACTTAAAAGATCCGAAAGAGAAGAAAAGTGAGGCTCGAAAGGAAAAGCAGTCCTGGGGCAATGAGACGGCTGGGTACGTGAACGTCGTTGCAAAAGGGTATGCTTCGGGTGGCTTAACCAGCCGCACTCGAAAGGAATACCTCTATATATACCCAGAAGAACGGGACGGACGTGACCACCATGACTAATTCAGAACCCGCACGACGACCCATTGGTCGTCGAGATGAAAATTGCAAACATGTGGGTAGGTCGAGTGTTGATCGACAGTGGAAGCTCCACGGACATCATCACTATGGATTGCCTGAATAAATTGAAGTATCGAGAGGCAGATCGCACACCCATCGACCAACCTTTAGTAGGATTTGGTGGACAATTCGTCCATCCACTTGGGTCAGTCAAGCTTCCCACTCGAATGGAAGAGAAGGACAAAGGAAGAAATGTAGTTGTCGATTACCTAGTCGTCGACACCAGCCTCCCCTACAACGTAATAATAGGACGTCCAACCCTTAATAAGGTCAAATACTTGCTGACAGAAGAATAAAAAATATATTGTGGAATCTTAGATTAGTTGGTTGCCTGTTTGGTTACCTATTTTCTTACAGTTGTCGTAACTCATAAGATTCTAACGTCTTGCGCTTCTGATAGAGTAATAGGTATAAGCCTACAGAAGATCACTATATAGCATTCTGTGAAATTCTTTTTGTAACTCCGATGTAATTTATTAGACTCTTACACCACAAACATGACACTTGGACACATAGCTCATAAACAAAATTATCAAAGGAAGACATGCCTGACCGTTCAAATCTAAACTTAAACAGATGCTTTCACCAAGTTCAAGTAACAGAGCTCTGATAAACAATAACTGCAAAGTGGGAATATGAATCTTCAGTTGCTCAATTAGACAAAAACCATATCATTGAATCTCAACCTTTATTTTAGCTAAACAGATGGTTGCCAAAAATAGATGTTTCCTAAGTTGTGTCTCAAGAATGTCTCCATGAACTAACATAAGTATAATGGATGTTATGGATCCTGAGCCTACTAAGGTACATTGTGAGCCAAACCCCAAG